>NW_027141641.1:0-92966 GCF_036365525.1 Heterodontus francisci | reverse complement strand
TTCACCGTCCACTCTCACCGTCCCCTCTCACCGTCCCCTCTCACCGTCCCCTCTCACCGTCCCCTCTCACCGTCCCCACTCACCGTCGCCACTCACGTCCCCACACTCCGTCCCCTCTCATGGTCCCCACTCCCCATCCCCACTCTCCGTCCCCACGCCCCGTCCCCACTCTCCGTCCCCACTCACTGGAACCACCACCGTCCCCACTCCCTGTCCCCACTCCCCGTCCCCACTCCCCGTCCCCACTCCCCGTCCCCACTCCCCGTAGCTACTCACCGTCCCCACTCACCGTCCCCACTCACCGTCCCCACACTCCGTCCCCTCTCATGGTCCCCACTCCCCGTCCCCGCTCACCGTCCCCGCTCACCGTCCCCGCTCCCCATCCCCTCTCCACGTCCCCACTCACCGTCCCCACTCTCGGTCCCTGCTCCCCGTCCCCACTCCCCGTCCCCACTCTCCGTCCCCAGTCACCGTCCCCTCTCACCGTCCCCACTCCCCGTCCACACTCCCCGTCCCCACTCTCCAACCCCACTCACCGTCCCCTCTCACCGTCCCCTCTCACCGTCCCCTCTCACCGTCCCCTCTCACCGTCCCTCTCACCGTCCCCACTCACCGTCGCCACTCACCGTCGCCACTCACGTCCCCACACTCCCGTCCCCTCTCATGGTCCCCACTCCCCATCCCCACTCTCCGTCCCCACTCCCCGTCCCCACTCCCGGTCCCCCACTGCTCGTCCCCACTGCTCGTCCCCACTGCTCGTCCCCACTCACCGTCCCCACTCACCGTCCCCACTCACCGTCCCCACTCACCGTCCCCACTCACCGTCCCCACACTCCGTCCCCTCTCATTATCCCCACTGCTCGTCCCCACTCCCCGTCCCCACTCACCGTCCCCACTCACCGTCCCCACTCACCGTCCCCACTCACCGTCCCCACTCACCGTCGCCACTCACCGTCCCCACACTCCGTCCCCTCTCATTATCCCCACTGCTCGTCCCCACTCCCCGTCCCCACTCCCCGTCCCACTCACCGTCCCCGCTCCCTGTCCCCTCTCACCGTACCCACTCCCGGTCCCCACTCCCCGTCCCCACTCCCCGTCCCCTCTCCCCGTCCCCTCTCCCCGTCCCCGCTCCCCGTCCCCTCTCACCGTACCCACTCCGGTCCCCACTCCCGTCCCCACTCCCCGTCCCCACTCCCCGTCCCCTCTCCCCGTCCCCTCTCCGTCCCCACTCCCTGTCCCCTCTCCCCGTCCCCTCTCCCCGTCCCCTCTCCCCGTCCCCTCTCCCCGTCCCCTCTCCCCGTCCCCTCTCCCCGTCCCCTCTCCCCGTCCCCTCTCCCCGTCCCCTCTCCCCGTCCCCTCTCACAGTCCCCACTCCCCGTCCCTCTCACCGTGCCCTTTCCCCGTCCCCGCTACCCGTCCCCGCTCCCCACTCCCCGCTCCCCACTCCCCACTCCCCGTCCACACTCCCGTCCCCACTCCCCGTCCCCACTCCCCGTACCCACTCCCCGTCCCCACTCCCCGTCCCCACGCCCCGTCCCCACGCCCCGTCCCCACTCTCCGTCCCCACTCACTGGAACCACCACCGTCCCCACTCCCCGTCCCCACTCCCCGTCCCCACTCCCCGTAGCTACTCACCGTCCCCACTCACCGTCCCCACTCACCGTCCCCACTCACCGTCCCCACACTCCGTCCCCTCTCATGGTCCCCACTCCCCGTCCCCGCTCACCGTCCCCGCTCACCGTCCCCGCTCCCCATCCCCTCTCCACGTCCCCTCTCACCGTCCCCGCTCCCGGTCCCCCGCTCCCGGTCCCTGCTCCCCGTCCCCAGTCACCGTCCCCACTCACCGTCCCCACTCTCGGTCCCTGCTCCCCGTCCCCACTCCCCGTCCCCACTCTCCGTCCCCAGTCACCGTCCCCTCTCACCGTCCCCACTCCCCGTCCACACTCCCCGTCCCCACGCTCCAACCCCACTCACCGTCCCTCTCACCGTCCACTCTCACCGTCCCCTCTCACCGTCCACTCTCACCGTCCCCTCTCACCGTCCCCTCTCACCGTCCCCCTCTCACCGTCCCCTCTCCGCTTCCCCGCTCACCGTCCCCACTCACCGTCCCCACTCCCCACTACCCACTCCCCGTCCCCCACTCCCCGTCCCCACTCCCCGTCCTCACTCCCCGTCCCCACTCAATGTAGCCACTCCCGGTCCCCACTGCTCGTCCCCACTGCTCGTCCCCACTGCTCGTCCCCACTCACCGTCCCCACTCACCGTCCCCACTCACCGTCCCCACTCACCGTCCCCACTCACCGTCCCCACTCACCGTCGCCACTCACCGTCCCCACACTCCGTCCCCTCTCATTATCCCCACTGCTCGTCCTCACTCCCCGTCCCCACTCACCGTCCCCCGCTCACCGTCCCCGCTCCCCGTCCCCGCACCCCGTCCCCGCTCCCCGTCCCCACTCACCGTCCCCACTCAGCGTCCCCGCTCCCCGTCCCCGCTCCCCGTCCCCGCTCACCGTCCCCACTCACCGTCGCCACTCACCGTCCCCACACTCCGTCCCCACACTCCGTCCCCTCTCATGGTCCCCGCTCACCGTCCCCGCTCCCCGTCCCCTCTCACCATCCCCGCTCCCAGTCCCCGCTCCCAGTCCCCGCTCCCAGTCCCCGCTCCAGTCCCCGCTCCCCGTCCCCGCTCCCCGTCCCCACTCCCCGTCCCCACTCCCCGTACCCACACCCCGCCCCCTCTCCCCGTCCCCGCTCCCGGTCCCCGCTCCCCGTCCCCGCTCCCCGTCCCCACTCCCCGTCCCCTCTCACCGTCCCCTCTCCCCGTCCCCTCTCCCCGTCCCCTCTCCCGGTCCCCTCTCCCGGTCCCCTCTCCCCGTCCCCTCTCCCCGTCCCCTCTCCCGGTCCCTCTCCCCGTCCCCTCTCCCCGTCCCCTCTCCCGGTCCCCGATCCCGGTCCCCTCTCCCGGTGTCCTCTCCCGGTGTCCTCTCCCGGTCCCCACTCCCCGTCCCCTCTCCCCGTCCCCACTCCTCGCCCCCTCTCCCCGCCCCTTCTCCCCGTCCCCACTCCCCGTCCCCACTCCCCGTCCCCACTCCCCGTCCCCTCTCACCGTCCCCTCTCACCGTCCCCTCTCACCGTCCCCTCTCCCCGTCCCCTCTCCCCGTCCCCTCTCCCCGTCCCCTCTCCCCGTCCCCTCTCCCCGTCCCCTCTCCCCGTCCCCTCTCCCCGTCCCTCTCCCCGTCCCCTCTCACAGTCCACACTCCCCGTCCCCTCTCACCGTCCCCTCTCACCGTCCCCTCTCCCCGTCCCCACACCCCATTCCCACTCCCCGTCCCCACTCACTGGAACCACTCACCGTCCCCACTCTCCGTCCCCACTCTCGGTCCCCTCTCACCGTCCCCACTCCCCGTCCCCACTCCCCGTCCCCAACTCAACCCCCGTAGCTACTCACCGTCCGTCCCCACTCTCCGACCCCACTCTCCGACCCCACTCTCCGACCCCACTCTCCGACCCCACTCACCGTAGCCACTCACCGTAGCCACTCACCGTCCCCTCTCTCCGTCCCCTCTCTCCGTCCCCTCTCTCCGTCCCCTCTCACCGTCCCGTCTCACCGTCCCCTCTCACCGTTCCCTCTCACCGTTCCCTCTCACCGTTCCCTCTCACCGTCCCCTCTCCCCGTCCCCACTCCCCGTCCCCACTCCCCGTCCCCACTCCCCGTCCCCACTCCCCGTCCCCACTCCCCGTCCCCACTCCCCGTCCCCTCTCCCCGTCCCCTCTCACCGTCCCCACTCACCGTCCCCACTACCCGTCCCCTCTCACCGTCCCCTCTCACCGTCCCCTCTCACCGTCTCCTCTCACCGTCCCCTCTCACCGTCCCCTCTCACCGTCCCCTCTCATCGTCCCCTCTCCCGTCCCCTCTCACCGTCCCCACTCACCGTCCCCTCTCACCGTCCCCTCTCACCGTCCCCTCTCATCGTCCCCTCTCCCCGTCCCCTCTCCCCGTCCCCTCTCACCGACCCTCTCCCCGTCCCCGCACCCCGTCCCCGCATCCCGTCCCCGCTCCCCGTCCCCGCTCCCCGTCCCCGCTCCCGTCCCGCCCGCTCCCCTTCCCCGCTCCCCTTCCCCGCTCACCGTCCCCACTCACCGTCCCCACTCCCCACTACCCACTCCCCGTCCCCGCTCCCCGTCCCCGCTCCCTGTCCCCGCTCCCTGTCCCCGCTCCCCGTCCCCGCTCCCCACTCACAGTCCCCACTCTCCGTCCCCACTCCCCGTCCCCACTCCCCGTCCTCACTCCCCGTCCCCACTCAATGTAGCCACTCCCGGTCCCCACTGCTCGTCCCCACTGCTCGTCCCCACTGCTCGTCCCCACTCACCGTCCCCACTCACCGTCCCCACTCACCGTCCCCACTCACCGTCCCCACTCACCGTCCCCACTCACCGTCGCCACTCACCGTCCCCACACTCCGTCCCCTCTCATTATCCCCACTGCTCGTCCCCACTCCCCGTCCCCACTCACCGTCCCCGCTCACCGTCCCGCTCACCGTCCCCGCTCACCGTCCCGCTCACCGTCCCCGCTCACCGTCCCCGCTCCCCGTCCCCGCACCCCGTCCCCTCTCCCCGTCCCCGCTCCCTGTCCCCTCTCACCGTACCCACTCCCGGTCCCCTCTCCCCGTCCCCACTCCCCGTCCCCACTCCCCGTCCCCACTCCCCGTCCCCACTCCCCGTCCCCTCTCCCCGTCCCCTCTCCCGTCCCCACTCCCCGTCCCCACACCCCGTCCCCTCTCCCCGTCCCCTCTCCCCGTCCCCTCTCCCCGTCCCCTCTCCCCGTCCCCTCTCCCCGTCCCCTCTCCCCGTCCCCTCTCACAGTCCCCACTCCCCGTCCCCTCTCACCGTGCCCTCTCCCCGTCCCGCTACCCGTCCCCGCTCCCCACTCCCCACTCCCCGTCCCCACTCCCCGTCCCCACTCCCCGTCCCCACGCCCCATCCCCACTCTCCGTCCCCACTCACTGGAACCACCACCGTCCCCACTCCCCGTCCCCACTCCCCGTCCCCACTCCCCGTCCCCACTCCCCGTAGCTACTCACCGTCCCCACTCACCGTCCCCACTCACCGGCCCCACTCACCGTCCCCACACTCCGTCCCCTCTCATGGTCCCCACTCCCCGTCCCCGCTCACCGTCCCGCTCCCCATCCCCTCTCCACGTCCCCTCTCACCGTCCCCTCTCCACGTCCCCTCTCACCGTCCCCGCTCCCGGTCCCCGCTCCCGGTCCCTGCTCCCCGTCCCCAGTCACCGTCCCCACTCACCGTCCCCACTCTCGGTCCCTGCTCCCCGTCCCTACTCCCCGTCCCCACTCTCCGTCCCCAGTCACCGTCCCTCTCACCGTCCCCACTCCCCGTCCCCACTCCCCGTCCACACTCCCCGTCCACACTCCCCGTCCACACTCCCCGTCCCCACTCTCCAACCCCACTCACCGTCCCCTCTCACCGTCCACTCTCACCGTCCCCTCTCACCGTCCCCTCTCACCGTCCCCTCTCACCGTCCCTCTCACCGTCCACTCTCACCGTCCCCTCTCACCGTCCCCTCTCACCGTCCCCTCTCTCCGTCCCCTCTCCCCGTCCCCACTCCCCGTCCCCACTCCCCGTCCCCACTCACCGTCCCCTCTCCCCGTCACCACTCCCCGTCTCCACTCACCGTCCCCACTACCCGTCCCCACTCCCCGTCCCCTCTCCCCGTCCCCTCTCCCCGTCCCCACTCCCCGTCCCACTCCCCGTCCCCACTCCCCGTCCCCACCTCCCCGTCCCCACTCCCCGTCCCCACTCCCCGTCCCCTCTACCCGTCCCCACTCCCCGTCCCCTCTCACCGTCCCCTCTCACCGTCCCCTCTCACCGTCCCCTCTCTCCGTCCCCACTCACGGTCCCCTCTCCCGGTCCCCACTCCCGGTCCCCACTCCCCGTCCCACTCCCGGTCCCCACTCCCGGTCCCCACTCCCCGTCCCCACTCCCCGTCCCCACTCCCCGTCCCCACTCCCCGTCCCCTCTCCCCGTCCCCTCTCACCGTCCCCTCTCCCCGTCCCCTCTCCCCGTCCCCTCTCCCCTTCCCCTCTCCCCTTCCCCTCTCCCCTTCCCCTCTCCCCGTCCCCACTCCCCGTCCCCACTCCCCGTCCCCACTCCCCGTCCCCACTCCCCGTCCCCACTCCCCGTCCCCACTCACCGTCCCCTCTCCCCGTCCCCTCTCCCCGTGCCCTCTCCCCGTCCCCTCTCCCCGTCCCCTCTCCCCGTCCCCGCTCACCGTCCCCACTCCCCACTCCCGTCCCCACTCCCCGTCCCCACTCCCCGTCCCCACTCCCCGTCCCCACTCCCCGTCCCCACTCCCCGTCCCCACTCCCCGTCCCCACTCCCCGTCCCCACTCCCAGTCCCCACTCCCCGTCCCCACTCAATGTAGCCACTCCCGGTCCCCACTGCTCGTCCCCACTGCTCGTCCCAACTCACCGTCCCCACTCACCGTCCCCTCTCTCCGTCCCCTCTCTCCGTCCCCTCTCTCCGTCCCCTCTCTCCGTCCCCTCTCTCCGTCCCCTCTCTCCGTCCCCTCTCACCGTCCCGTCTCACCGTCCCGTCTCACCGTCCCTCTCACCGTTCCCTCTCACCGTTCCCTCTCACCGTTCCCTCTCACCGTCCCCTCTCCCCGTCCCCACTCCCCGTCCCCACTCCCCGTCCCACTCCCCGTCCCCTCTCCCCGTCCCCTCTCACCGTCCCCACTCACCGTCCCCACTACCCGTCCCCTCTCACCGTCCCCTCTCACCGTCCCCCTCACCGTCCCCTCTCACCGTCCCCTCTCATCGTCCCCTCTCCCCGTCCCCTCTCACCGTCCCCACTCACCGTCCCCTCTCACCGTCCCCTCTCACCGTCCCCTCTCACCGTCCCCTCTCCCCGTCCCCGCTCCCCGTCCCCGCTCCCCGTCCCCGCTCCCCGTCCCCGCTCCCCGTCGCCGCTCCCCGTCCCCGCTCACCGTCCCCACTCACCGTCCCCACTCCCCACTCCCCGTCCCCGCTCCCCGTCCCCGCTCCCCGTCCCCGCTCCCCACTCACAGTCCCCACTCACAGTCCCCACTCACAGTCCCCACTCTCCGTCCCCACTCCCCGTCCCCACTCCCCGTCCCCACTCCCCGGTCCCCACTCCCGGTCCCCACTGCTCGTCCCCACTGCTCGTCCCCACTCACCGTCCCCACTCCCCGTCCCCACTCCCCGTCCCCACTCCCGGTCCCCACTCCCGGTCCCCACTGCTCGTCCCCACTGCTCGTCCCACTGCTCGTCCCCACTCACCGTCCCCACTCACCGTCCCACTCACCGTCCCCACTCCCCGTCCCCACTCACCGTCCCCACTCACCGTCCCCACTCACCGTCCCCACTCACCGTCCCCACTCACCGTCGCCACTCACCGTCCCCACACTCCGTCCCCTCTCATTATCCCCACTGCTCGTCCCCACTCCCCGTCCCCACTCACCGTCCCCGCACCCCGTCCCCTCTCCCCGTCCCCTCTCCCCGTCCCCGCTCCCTGTCCCCTCTCACCGTACCCACTCCCGGTCCCCACTCCCCGTCCCCACTCCCCGTCCCCACTCCCCGTCCCCACTCCCCGTCCCCTCTCCCCGTCCCCTCTCCCGTCCCCACTCCCCGTCCCCTCTCCCCGTCCCCTCTCCCCGTCCCCTCTCCCCGTCCCCTCTCCCCGTCCCCTCTCCCCGTCCCCTCTCCCCGTCCCCTCTCCCCGTCCCCTCTCCCCGTCCCCTCTCCCCGTCCCCTCTCCCCGTCCCCTCTCACAGTCCCCACTCCCCGTCCCCTCTCACCGTGCCCTCTCCCCGTCCCCGCTACCCGTCCCCGCTCCCCACTCCCCGCTCCCCACTCCCCACTCCCCGTCCACACTCCCCGTCCCCACTCCCCGTCCCCACTCCCCGTCCCCACTCCCCGTCCCCACTCCCCGTCCCCACTCCCCGTCCCCACGCCCCGTCCCCACGCCCCGTCCCCACGCCCCGTCCCCACTCTCCGTCCCCACTCACTGGAACCACCACCGTCCCCACTCCCCGTCCCACTCCCCGTCCCCACTCCCCGTCCCCACTCCCCGTCCCCACTCCCCGTAGCTACTCACCGTCCTCACTCACCGTCCCCACTCACCGTCCCCACTCACCGTCCCCACACTCCGTCCCCTCTCATGGTCCCCACTCCCCGTCCCCGCTTACCGTCCCCGCTCACCGTCCCCGCTCCCCATCCCCTCTCCACGTCCCCTCTCACCGTCCCCGCTCCCGGTCCCCGCTCCCGGTCCCTGCTCCCCGTCCCCAGTCACCGTCCCCACTCACCGTCCCCACTCTCGGTCCCTGCTCCCCGTCCCCACTCCCCGTCCCCACTCTCCGTCCCCAGTCACCGTCCCCTCTCACCGTCCCCACTCCCCGTCCACACTCCCCGTCCACACTCCCCGTCCCCACTCTCCAACCCCACTCACCGTCCCCTCTCACCGTCCACTCTCACCATCCCCTCTCACCGTCCCCTCTCACCGTCCCCTCTCACCGTCCCCTCTCACCGTCCCCACTCACCGTCGCCACTCACGTCCCCACACTCCGTCCCCTCTCATGGTCCCCACTCCCCATCCCCACTCCCCGTCACCACTCCCCTTCCCCACTCACCGACCCCACTCACCGTCCCCGCTCACCGTACCCGCTCCCTGTCCCCGCTCCCTGTCCCCGCTCCTCGTCCCCGCTCCTCGTCCCCGCTCCTCGTCCCCGCTCCCCTTCCCCGCTCCCCTTCCCCGCTCCCCGTCCCCGCTCCCCGTCCGCACTCCCCGTCCCCTCTCCCCGTCCCCTCTCCCCGTCCCCTCTCCCCGTCCCCACTCCCCGTCCACACTCCCCGTCCCCACTCCCCGTCCCCTCTCCCCGTCCCCTCTCCCCGTCCCCGCTCCCCGTCCCCGCTCCCCGTCCCCGCTCCCCGTCCCCGCTCCCCGTCCCCGCTCCCCGTCCCCACTCCCCGTCCCCACTCCCCGTCCCCACTCCCCGTCCCCACTCCCGTCCCCACTCCCCGTCCCCACTCACCGTCGCCACTCACCGTCCCCACACTCCGTCCCCTCTCATTATCCCCACTGCTCGTCCCCACTCCCCGTCCCCACTCCCCGTCCCCGCTCCCCGTCCCCGCTCCCCGTCCCCGCTCCCCGTCCCCGCTCCCCGTCCCCACTCACCGTCCCCGCACCCCGTCCCCTCTCCCCGTCCCCTCTCCCCGTCCCCGCTCCCTGTCCCCTCTCACCGTACCCACTCCCGGTCCCCACTCCCCGTCCCCACTCCCCGTCCCCACTCCCCGTCCCCTCTCCCCGTCCCCTCTCCCGTCCCCACTCCCCGTCCCCTCTCCCCGTCCCCTCTCCCCGTCCCCTCTCCCCGTCCCCTCTCCCCGTCCCCTCTCCCCGTCCCCTCTCCCCGTCCCCTCTCCCGTCCCCTCTCCCCGTCCCCTCTCACAGTCCCCACTCCCCGTCCCCTCTCACCGTGCCCTCTCCCCGTCCCCGCTACCCGTCCCCGCTCCCCACTCCCCGCTCCCCACTCCCCACTCCCCGTCCACACTCCCCGTCCACACTCCCCGTCCCCACTCCCCGTCCCACTCCCCGTCCCCACTCCCCGTCCCCACTCCCCGTCCCCACGCCCCGTCCCCACGCCCCGTCCCCACTCTCCGTCCCCACTCACTGGAACCACCACCGTCCCCACTCCCCGTCCCCACTCCCCGTCCCCACTCCCCGTCCCCACTCCCCGTCCCCACTCCCGTAGCTACTCACCGTCCCCACTCACCGTCCCCACTCACCGTCCCCACACTCCGTCCCCTCTCACGGTCCCCACTCCCCGTCCCCGCTCACCGTCCCCGCTCCCCATCCCCTCTCCACGTCCCCTCTCACCGTCCCCGCTCCCGGTCCCCGCTCCCGGTCCCTGCTCCCCGTCCCCAGTCACCGGCCCCACTCACCGTCCCCACTCTCGGTCCCTGCTCCCCGTCCCCACTCCCCGTCCCCACTCTCCGTCCCCAGTCACCGTCCCTCTCACCGTCCCCACTCCCCGTCCACACTCCCCGTCCCCACTCTCCAACCCCACTCACCGTCCCCTCTCACCGTCCACTCTCACCGTCCCCTCTCACCGTCCCCTCTCACCGTCCCCTCTCACCGTCCCCACTCACCGTCGCCACTCACGTCCCCACACTCCGTCCCCTCTCATGGTCCCCACTCCCCATCCCCACTCCCGTCACCACTCCCCTTCCCCACTCACCGACCCCACTCACCGTCCCCGCTCACCGTACCCGCTCCCTGTCCCCGCTCCTCGTCCCCGCTCCTCGTCCCCGCTCCTCGTCCCCGCTCCCCTTCCCCGCTCCCCTTCCCCGCTCCCCGTCCCCGCTCCCCGTCCGCTCTCCCCGTCCCCTCTCCCCGTCCCCTCTCCCCGTCCCCTCTCCCCGTCCCCACTCCCCGTCCCCACTCCCCGTCCCCTCTCCCCGTCCCCTCTCCCCGTCCCCGCTCCCCGTCCCCGCTCCCCGTCCCCGCTCCCCGTCCCCGCTCCCCGTCCCCACTCCCCGTCCCCACTCCCCGTCCCCACTCCCCGTCCCCACTCCCCGTCCCTTCTCCCCGTCCCCTCTCCCCGTCCCCACTCCCCGTCCCCTCTCACCGTCCCCACTCCCCGTCCCCTCTCCCCGTCCCCACTCCCCGTCCCCACTTCCCGTCCCCACTTCCCGTCCCCACTTCCCGTCCCCACTCCCTGTCCCCACACCCCGTCCCCACTCCCCGTCCCCACTCCCCGTCCCCACTCCCCGTCCCCTCTCACCGTCCCCTCTCACCGTCCCTTCTCCCCGTCCCCTCTCCCCGTCCCCTCTCCCCGTCCCCTCTCCCCGTCCCCTCTCCCCGTCCCCTCTCCCCGTCCCCTCTCCCCGTCCCCTCTCACCGTCCCCGCTCCCCGTCACCGCTCCCCGTCCCCGCTCCCCGTACCCGCTCCCCGTCCCCGCTCCCCGTCCCCCGTCCCCACTCACCGTCCCCACTCACCGTCCCCACTCACCGTCCCCACTCACCGTCCCCACTCACCGTCCCCACTCACCGTCCCCACTCCCCGTCCCCACTCCCCGTCCCCACTCCCCGTCCCCACTCCCCGTCCCCACTCCCCGTCCCCACTCAATGTAGCCACTCCCGGTCCCCACTGCTCGTCCCCACTGCTCTTCCCCACTGCTCTTCCCCACTGCTCTTCCCCACTGCTCGTCCCCACTCACCGTCCCCACTCACCGTCCCCACTCACCGTCCCCACTCACCGTCCCCACTCCCGTCCCCACTCCCCGTCCCCACTCCCCGTCACCACTCCCCGTCCCCACTCCCGGTCCCCACTGCTCGTCCCCACTGCTCGTCCCCACTCACCATCCCCACTCACCGTCCCCACTGCTCGTCCCCACTCCCCGTCCCCACTCACCGTCCCCCGCACCCCGTCCCCTCTCCCCGTCCCCTCTCCCCGTCCCCGCTCCCTGTCCCCTCTCACCGTACCCACTCCCGGTCCCCACTCCCCGTCCCCACTCCCCGTCCCCACTCCCCGTCCCCACTCCCCGTCCCCTCTCCCCGTCCCCTCTCCCGTCCCCACTCCCCGTCCCCTCTCCCCGTCCCCTCTCCCCGTCCCCTCTCCCCGTCCCTCTCCCCGTCCCCTCTCCCCGTCCCCTCTCCCCGTCCCCTCTCCCCGTCCCCTCTCCCCGTCCCCTCTCCCCGTCCCCTCTCCCCGTCCCTCTCACAGTCCCCACTCCCCGTCCCCTCTCACCGTGCCCTCTCCCCGTCCCCGCTACCCGTCCCCGCTCCCCTCCCCGCTCCCGCTCCACTCCCCACTCCCCGTCCACACTCCCCGTCCCCACTCCCCGTCCCCACTCCCCGTCCCACTCCCCGTCCCCACTCCCCGTCCCCACTCCCCGTCCCCACGCCCCGTCCCCACGCCCCGTCCCCACGCCCCGTCCCCACTCTCCGTCCCCACTCACTGGAACCACCACCGTCCCCACTCCCCGTCCCCACTCCCCGTCCCCACTCCCCGTCCCCACTCCCCGTCCCCACTCCCCGTAGCTACTCACCGTCCTCACTCACCGTCCCCACTCACCGTCCCCACTCACCGTCCCCACACTCCGTCCCCTCTCATGGTCCCCACTCCCCGTCCCCGCTTACCGTCCCCGCTCACCGTCCCCGCTCCCCATCCCCTCTCCACGTCCCCTCTCACCGTCCCCGCTCCCGGTCCCCGCTCCCGGTCCCTGCTCCCCGTCCCCAGTCACCGTCCCCACTCACCGTCCCCACTCTCGGTCCTGCTCCCCGTCCCCACTCCCCGTCCCCACTCTCCGTCCCCAGTCACCGTCCCCTCTCACCGTCCCCACTCCCCGTCCACACTCCCCGTCCACACTCCCCGTCCCCACTCTCCAACCCACTCACCGTCCCCTCTCACCGTCCACTCTCACCATCCCCTCTCACCGTCCCCTCTCACCGTCCCCTCTCACCGTCCCCTCTCACCGTCCCCACTCACCGTCGCCACTCACGTCCCCACACTCCGTCCCCTCTCATGGTCCCCACTCCCCATCCCCACTCCCCGTCACCACTCCCCTTCCCCACTCACCGACCCCACTCACCGTCCCCGCTCACCGTACCCGCTCCCTGTCCCCGCTCCCTGTCCCCGCTCCTCGTCCCCGCTCCTCGTCCCCGCTCCTCGTCCCCGCTCCCCTTCCCCGCTCCCCTTCCCCGCTCCCCGTCCCCGCTCCCCGTCCGCACTCCCCGTCCCCTCTCCCCGTCCCCTCTCCCCGTCCCCTCTCCCCGTCCCCACTCCCCGTCCACACTCCCCGTCCCCACTCCCCGTCCCCTCTCCCGTCCCCTCTCCCGTCCCCGCTCCCCGTCCCGCTCCCCGTCCCCGCTCCCCGTCCCCGCTCCCCGTCCCCGCTCCCCGTCCCCGCTCCCCGTCCCCACTCCCCGTCCCCACTCCCCGTCCCCACTCCCCGTCCCCACTCCCCGTCCCCACTCCCCGTCCCCACTCACCGTCGCCACTCACCGTCCCCACACTCCGTCCCCTCTCATTATCCCCACTGCTCGTCCCCACTCCCCGTCCCACTCCCCGTCCCTCTCCCCGTCCCCGCTCCCCGTCCCCGCTCCCCGTCCCCGCTCCCCGTCCCCGCTCCCCGTCCCCACTCACCGTCCCCAGCACCCCGTCCCCTCTCCCCGTCCCCTCTCCCCGTCCCCGCTCCCTGTCCCCTCTCACCGTACCCACTCCCGGTCCCCACTCCCCGTCCCCACTCCCCGTCCCCACTCCCCGTCCCCTCTCCCCGTCCCCTCTCCCGTCCCCACTCCCCGTCCCCTCTCCCCGTCCCCTCTCCCCGTCCCCTCTCCCCGTCCCCTCTCCCCGTCCCCTCTCCCCGTCCCCTCTCCCCGTCCCCTCTCCCCGTCCCCTCTCCCCGTCCCCTCTCACAGTCCCCACTCCCCGTCCCCTCTCACCGTGCCCTCTCCCCGTCCCCGCTACCCGTCCCCGCTCCCCACTCCCCGCTCCCCACTCCCCACTCCCCGTCCACACTCCCCGTCCACACTCCCCGTCCCCACTCCCCGTCCCCACTCCCCGTCCCCACTCCCCGTCCCCACTCCCCGTCCCCACTCCCCGTCCCCACGCCCCGTCCCCACGCCCCGTCCCCACTCTCCGTCCCCACTCACTGGAACCACCACCGTCCCCACTCCCCGTCCCCACTCCCCGTCCCCACTCCCCGTCCCCACTCCCCGTCCCCACTCCCCGTAGCTACTCACCGTCCCCACTCACCGTCCCCACTCACCGTCCCCACACTCCGTCCCCTCTCACGGTCCCCACTCCCCGTCCCCGCTCACCGTCCCCGCTCCCCATCCCCTCTCCACGTCCCCTCTCACCGTCCCCGCTCCCGGTCCCCGCTCCCGGTCCCTGCTCCCCGTCCCCAGTCACCGGCCCCACTCACCGTCCCCACTCTCGGTCCCTGCTCCCCGTCCCCACTCCCCGTCCCCACTCTCCGTCCCCAGTCACCGTCCCCTCTCACCGTCCCCACTCCCCGTCCACACTCCCCGTCCCCACTCTCCAACCCCACTCACCGTCCCCTCTCACCGTCCACTCTCACCGTCCCCTCTCACCGTCCCCTCTCACCGTCCCCTCTCACCGTCCCCACTCACCGTCGCCACTCACGTCCCCACACTCCGTCCCCTCTCATGGTCCCCACTCCCCATCCCCACTCCCCGTCACCACTCCCCTTCCCCACTCACCGACCCCACTCACCGTCCCCGCTCACCGTACCCGCTCCCTGTCCCCGCTCCTCGTCCCCGCTCCTCGTCCCCGCTCCTCGTCCCCGCTCCCCTTCCCCGCTCCCCTTCCCCGCTCCCCGTCCCCGCTCCCCGTCCGCTCTCCCCGTCCCCTCTCCCCGTCCCCTCTCCCCGTCCCCTCTCCCCGTCCCCACTCCCCGTCCCCACTCCCCGTCCCCTCTCCCCGTCCCCTCTCCCCGTCCCCGCTCCCCGTCCCCGCTCCCCGTCCCCGCTCCCCGTCCCCGCTCCCCGTCCCCACTCCCCGTCCCCACTCCCCGTCCCCACTCCCCGTCCCCACTCCCCGTCCCTTCTCCCCGTCCCCTCTCCCCGTCCCCACTCCCCGTCCCCTCTCACCGTCCCCACTCCCCGTCCCCTCTCCCCGTCCCCACTCCCCGTCCCCACTTCCCGTCCCCACTTCCCGTCCCCACTTCCCGTCCCCACTCCCTGTCCCCACACCCCGTCCCCACTCCCCGTCCCCACTCCCCGTCCCCACTCCCCGTCCCCTCTCACCGTCCCCTCTCACCGTCCCTTCTCCCCGTCCCCTCTCCCCGTCCCCTCTCCCCGTCCCCTCTCCCCGTCCCCTCTCCCCGTCCCCTCTCCCCGTCCCCTCTCCCCGTCCCCTCTCACCGTCCCCGCTCCCCGTCACCGCTCCCCGTCCCCGCTCCCCGTACCCGCTCCCCGTCCCCGCTCCCCGTCCCCCGTCCCCACTCACCGTCCCCACTCACCGTCCCCACTCACCGTCCCCACTCACCGTCCCCACTCACCGTCCCCACTCACCGTCCCCACTCCCCGTCCCCACTCCCCGTCCCCACTCCCCGTCCCCACTCCCCGTCCCCACTCAATGTAGCCACTCCCGGTCCCCACTGCTCGTCCCCACTGCTCTTCCCCACTGCTCTTCCCCACTGCTCGTCCCCACTCACCGTCCCCACTCACCGTCCCCACTCACCGTCCCCACTCACCGTCCCCACTCCCCGTCCCCACTCCCCGTCCCCACTCCCCGTCACCACTCCCCGTCCCCACTCCCGGTCCCCACTGCTCGTCCCCACTGCTCGTCCCCACTCACCATCCCCACTCACCGTCCCCACTCACCGTCCCCACTCACCGTCCCCGCTCCACGTCCCCGCTCCCCGTCCCCGCTCCCCCCCCCGCTCCCCGTCCCCGCTCCCCGTCCCCGCTCCCGGTCCCCGCTCTCCGTCCCCACTCCCCGTCCCCACTATCCGTCCCCAGTCACCGTCCCCACTCACCGTCCCCACTCTCCGTCCCCACTCTCCGTCCCCTCTCACCGTCCCCACTCCCCGTCCCCACTCCCCGTCCCCACTCCCCGTAGCTACTCACCGTCCGTCCCCACTCGCCGACCCCACTCACCGTAGCCACTCACCGTCCCCTCTCTCCGTCCCCTCTCTCCGTCCCCTCTCTCCGTCCCCTCTCTCCGTCCCCTCTCTCCGTCCCCTCTCTCCGTCCCCTCTCTCCGTCCCCTCTCACCGTCCCCTCTCACCGTCCCCTCTCTCCGTCCCCTCTCCCCGTCCCCACTCCCCGTCCCCACTCCCCGTCCCCACTCAATGTAGCCACTCCCGGTCCTCACTGCTCGTCCCCACTGCTCTTCCCCACTCACCGTCGCCACTCACCGTCCCCACACTCCGTCCCCTCTCATGGTCCCCACTCCCCGTCACCACTCCCCGTCCCCACTCACCGTCCCCACTCACAGTCCCCGCTCCCCGTCCCCGCTCCCCGTCCCCGCTCCCCGTCCCCGCTCCCCGTCCCCTCTCCCCGTCCCCTCTCCCCGTCCCCTCTCACCGTCCCCGCTCCCGGTCCCCGCTCCCGGTCCCCGCTCCCGGTCCCCACTCCCCGTCCCCGCTCTCCGTCCTCACTCTCCGTCCCCAGTCACCGTCCCCACTCACCGTCCCCACTCTCGGTCCACACTCCCCGTCCCCACTCCCCGTCCCCACTCTCAGTCCACACTCCCCGTCCCCACTCCCCGTCCCCACTCCCCGTCCCCACTCCCCGTCCCCACTCCCCGTCCCCACTCACCGTCCCCTCTCTCCGTCCCCTCTCACCGTCCCCTCTCACCGTCCCCTCTCACCGTTCCCTCTCACCGTCCCCTCTCACCGTCCCCTCTCACCGTCCCCTCTCACCGTCCCCTCTCACCGTCCCCACTCACCGTCCCCTCTCCCCTTCACCACTCCCCGTCCCCACTCCCCGTCCCCACTCACCGTCCCCACTCCCCGTCCCCACTCCCCGTCCCCACTCCCCGTCCCCTCTCCCGGTCCCCACTCACCGTCCCCACTCACCGTCCCCACTACCCGTCCCCACTCCCCGTCCCCACTCCCCGTCCCCTCTCCCCGGCCCCACTCCCCGTTCCCACTCCCCGTCCCCACTCCCCGTCCCCACCCCCCGTCCCCACTCCCCGTCCCCACTCCCCGTCCCCACCCCCCGTCCCCACTCCCCGTCCCCACTCCCCGTCCCCACTCCCCGTCCCCACTCCCCGTCCCCTCTCCCCGTCCCCTCTCCCCGTCCCCTCTCCCCGTCCCCTCTCCCCGTCCCCACTCCTCGTCCCCACTCCCGGTCCCCTCTCCCGGTCCCCACTCCCGGTCCCCACTCCCCTTCCCCACTCCCCGTCCCCACTCCCCGTCCCCACTCCCCGTCCCCACTCCCCGTCCCCACTCCCCGTCCCCACTCCCCGTCCCCACTCCCCGTCCCCTCTCCCCGTCCCCACTCCCCGTCCCCTCTCCCCGTCCCCTCTCCCCGTCCACTCTCCCCGTCCCCTCTCACCGTCCCCTCTCCCCGTCCACTCTCCCCGTCCACTCTCCCCGTCCCCACTCCCGGTCCCCTCTCCCGGTCCCCACTCCCGGTCCCCACTCCCCGTCCCCACTCCCCGTCCCCTCTCCCCGTCCCCACTCCCCGTCCCCTCTCACCGTCCCCTCTCCCCGTCCCCTCTCCCCGTCCACTCTCCCCGTCCCCTCTCCCCGTCCCCTCTCCCCTTCCCCGCTACCCGTCCCCGCTACCCGTCCCCGCTCCCCACTCCCCACTCCCCACTCCCCGTCCCCACTCCCCGTCCCCACTCCCCGTCCCCACTCCCCGTCCCCACTACGCATCCCCACTCACCGTCCCCACTCACCGTCCCCACTCACCGTCGCCACTCACCGTCGCCACTCACCGTCCCCATTCCCCGTCCACATTCACCGTCCCGGCTCACCGTCCCCGCTCTCCGTCCCCGCTCTCCGTCCCCGCTCCCCGTCCCCGCTCCCCGTCCCCGCTCCCCGTCCCCGCTCCCCGTCCCCATTCACCGTCCCCACTCTCGGTCCCCACTCTCGGTCCCCACTCTCGGTCCCCTCTCACCGTCCCCACTCACCGTCGCCACTCACCGTCCCCTCTCTCCGTCCCCTCTCTCCGTCCCCTCTCTCCGTCCCCTCTCACCGTCCCCTCTCACCGTCCCCTCTCACCGTCCCCTCTCACCGTCCCCTCTCACCGTCCCCTCTCTCCGTCCCCTCTCCCCGTCCCCACTCACCGTCCCCACTCCCCGTCCCCACTCCCCGTCCCCACCCACCGTCCCCACTCCCCGTCCCCACTCACCGTCCCCACTCACCGTCCCCACCCACCGTCCCCACTCCCCATCCCACTCCCCGTCCCTACGCCCCGTCCCCTCTCCCGGTCCCCTCTCCCCGTCCCCACTACCCGTCCCCACTCACCGTCCCCACCCACCGTCCCCACTCCCCGTCCCCACCCACCGTCCCCACTCACCGTCCCCACTACCCGTCCCCACTACCCGTCCCCACTACCCGTCCCCACTCCCCGTCCCCACTCCCCGTCCCCGCTCCCCGTCCCCGCTCCCCGTCCCCTCTCCCCGTCCCCTCTCCCCGTCCCCACTCCCCGTCCCCTCTCACCGTCCCCACTCCCGGTCACCTCTCCCGGTCCCCACTCCCCGTCCCCACTCCCCGTCCCCACTCCCCGTCCCCACTCCCCGTCCCCACTCCCCGTCCCCACTCCCCGTCCCCTCTCCCCGTCCCCTCTCCCCGTCCCCTCTCCCCGTCCCCTCTCCCCGTCCCCTCTCACCGTCCCCTCTCACCGTCCTCTCTCCCCGTCCCCTCTCCCCGTCCCCTCTCCCCGTCCCCTCTCCCCGTCCCCTCTCACCGTCCCCACTCCCCGTCCCCTCTCACCGTGCCCTCTCCCCGTCGCCGCTCCCCACTCCCCACTCCCCGTCCCCACTCCCCGTCCCCACTCCCCGTCCCCACTCCCCGTCCCCACTCCCCGTCCCCACTCCCCGGCCCCACTCCCCGGCCCCACTCCCCGGCCCCACTCCCCGGCCCCAGTCCCCGGCCCCACTCACTGGAACCACTCACCGTCCCCACTCTCCGTCCCCACTCTCCGTCCCCACTCTCGGTCCCCTCTCACGGTCCCCACTCCCCGTCCCCACTCCCCGTCCCCACTCCCCGTAGCTACTCACCGTAGCCACTCACCGTCCCCTCTCTCCGTCCCCTCTCTCCGTCCCCTCTCTCCGTCCCCTCTCTCCGTCCCCTCTCACCGTCCCCACTCCCCGTCCCCTCTCCCCGTCCGCACTCGCCGTCCCCACTCACCGTCCCCACTCACCGTCCCCACTCACCGTCCCCACTCCCCGTCCCCTCTCCCCGTCCCCACTCCCCGTCCCCAATCCCCGTCCCCTCTCCCCGTCCCCTCTCACCGTCCCCACTCCCCGTCCCCTCTCACCGTCCCCACTCCCCGTCCCCGCTCCCCGTCCCCACTCCCCGTCCCCACTCACTGTCCCCACTCCCCACTCCCCACTCCCCGTCCCCGCTCCCCGTCCCCGCTCCCCGTCCCCGCTCCCCGTCCCCGTCCCCGCTCCCCGTCCCCGCTCCCCGTCCCCACTCCCCGTCCCCACTCCCGGTCCCCACTGCTCGTCCCCACGCACCGTCCCCACTCACCGTCCCCACTCCCCGTCCCCACTCCCCGTCCCCACTCCCGGTCCCCACTGCTCGTCCCGACTGCTCGTCCCCACTCACCGTCCCCACTCACCGTCCCCTCTCCCCGTCCCCACTCCCCGTCCCCTCTCACCGTCCCCGCTCCCCGTCCCCGCTCCCCGTCCCCGCTCCCCGTCCCCACTCCCCGTCCCCACTCACTGTCCCCACTCCCCACTCCCCGCTCCCCGTTCCCGCTCCCCGTCCCCGCTCCCCGTCCCCGCTCCCCGTCCCCGCTCCCCGTCCCCACTCACCGTCCCCACTCACCATCCCCACTCCCCGTCCCCACTCCCCGTCCCCACTCCCGGTCCCCACTGCTCGTCCCCACTCACCGTCCCCACTCCCCGTCCCCACTCCCCGTCCCCACTCCCCGTCCCCACTCCCCGTCCCCACTCCCCGTCCCCACTCCCCGTCCCCACTCCCGGTCCCCACTGCTCGTCCCGACTGCTCGTCCCCACTCACCATCCCCACTCACCGTCGCCACTCACCGTCGCCACTCACCGTCCCCACACTCCGTCCCCTCTCATGGTCCCCGCTCCCCGTCCCCGCTCCCCGTCCCCGCTCCCCGTCCCCACTCACCATCCCCGCTCACCGTCCCTGCTCCCCGTCCCCGCTCCCCGTCCCCGCTCCCCGTCCCCGCTCCCCGTCCCCGCTCACCGTCCCCACTCACCGTCCCCACTCACCGTCCCCACTCACCGTCCCCACTCACCGTCGCCACTCACCGTCCCCACACTCCGTCCCCTCTCATGGTCCCCACTCCCCGTCCCCACTCCCCGTCCCCGCTCACCGTCCCCGCTCCCCGTCCCCGCTCCCCGTTCGCTCCCCGTCCCCGCTCCCCGTCCCCGCTCCCCGTCCCCGCTCCCCGTCCCCTCTCCCCGTCCCCTCTCCCCGTCCACTCTCACCGTCCCCGCTCCCAGTCCCCGCTCCCAGTCCCCGCTCCCCGTCCCCGCTCCCCGTCCCCTCTCCCCGTCCACTCTCCCCGTCCCCTCTCCCCGTCCCCTCTCCCCGTCCACTCTCCCCGTCCCCACTCCCCGTCCACTCTCCCCGTCCCCACTCCCCGTCCCCACTCCCCGTCCCCTCTCACCGTCCCCTCTCCCCGTCCCCTCTCCCCGTCCACTCTCCCCGTCCCCTCTCCCCGTCCCCTCTCCCCGTCCCCACTACCCGTCCCCGCTACCCGTCCCCGCTCCCCACTCCCCACTCCCCACTCCCCACTCCCCGTCCCCGCTCCCCGTCCCCGCTCCCCGTCCCCAGTCACCGTCCCCACTCTCGGTCCCCACTCTCGGTCCCCACTCTCGGTCCCCACTCTCGGTCCCCTCTCACCGTCCCCACTCACCGTCGCCACTCACCGTCCCCTCTCTCCGTCCCCTCTCTCCGTCCCCTCTCACCGTCCCCTCTCACCGTCCCCTCTCACCGTCCCCTCTCACCGTCCCCTCTCACCGTCCCCTCTCACCGTCCCCTCTCTCCGTCCCCATTCACCGTCCCCACTCCCCATCCCCACTCCCCGTCCCCACCCACCGTCCCCACTCCCCGTCCCCACTCACCGTCCCCACTCACCGTCCCCACTCCCCATCCCACTCCCCGTCCCTACGCCCCGTCCCCTCTCCCGGTCCCCTCTCCCGGTCCCCTCTCCCCGTCCCCACTCACCGTCCCCACTCACCGTCCCCACTACCCGGCCCCACTACCCGTCCCCACTACCCGTCCCCACTCCCCGTCCCCACTCCCCGTCCCCACTCCCCGTCCCCTCTCCCCGTCCCCTCTCCCCGTCCCCACTCCCCGTCCCCTCTCACCGTCCCCACTCCCGGTCACCTCTCCCGGTCCCCACTCCCCGTCCCCACTCCCTGTCCCCACTCCCCGTCCCCACTCCCCGTCCCCTCTCCCCGTCTCCACTCCCCGTCCCCTCTCACCGTCCCCTCTCCCCGTCCCCTCTCCCCGTCCCCTCTCCCCGTCCCCTCTCACAGTCCCCACTCCCCGTCCCCTCTCACCGTGCCCTCTCCCCGTCGCCGCTCCCCACTCCCCACTCCCCACTCCCCGTCCCCACTCCCCGTCCCCACTCCCCGTCCCCACTCCCCGGCCGCACTCCCCGGCCCCACTCCCCGGCCCCACTCCCCGGCCCCACTCCCCGGTCCCACTCCACGGCCCCACTCCCTGTCACCACTCCCCGTCCCCACTCACTGGAACCACTCACCGTCCCCACTCTCCGTCCCCACTCTCCGACCCCACTCTCCGACCCCACTCTCGGTCCCCTCTCACGGTCCCCACTCCCCGTCCCCACTCCCCGTAGCTACTCACCTTCCGTCCCCACTCTCCGACCCCACTCACCGTAGCCACTCACCGTAGCCACTCACCGTCCCCTCTCTCCGTCCCCTCTCTCCGTCCCCTCTCCCCGTCCCCACTCCCCGTCCCCTCTCCCCGTCCCCTCTCCCCGTCCGCACTCACTGTCCCCACTCACCGTCCCCACTCACCGTCCCCACTCCCCGTCCCCTCTCCCCGTCCCCTCTCACCGTCCCCACTCCCCGTCCCCTCTCACCGTCCCCGCTCCCGCTCCCCGTCCCCACTCCCCGTCCCCGCTCACTGTCCCCACTCCCCACTCCCCGCTCCCCGTCCCCGCTCCCCGTCCCCGCTCCCCGTCCCCGCTCCCCGTCCCCGCTCCCCGTCCCCGCTCCCCGTCCCCGCTCCCCGTCCCCGCTCCCCGTCCCCGCTCCCCGTCCCCGCTCCCGGTCCCCACTGCTCGTCCCCACTGCTCGTCCCCACTCACCGTCCCCACTCACCGTCCCCACTCCCCGTCCCCACTCCCCGTCCTCACTCCCGGTCCCCACTGCTCGTCCCCACTGCTCGTCCCCACTCACCGTCCCCACTCACCGTCCCCACTCCCCGTCCCCACTCCCCGTCCCCACTCACTGTCCCCACTCCCCGCTCCCCGTCCCCGCTCCCCGTCCCCGCTCCCCGTCCCCGCTCCCCGTCCCCGCTCCCCGTCCCTGCTCCCCGTCCCCACTCACCGTCCCCACTCCCCGTCCCCACTCCCCGTCCCCACTCCCCGTCCCCACTCCCGGTCCCCACTCCCGGTCCCCACTGCTCGTCCCCACTGCTCGTCCCCACTGCTCGTCCCCACTCACCGTCCCCACTCACCGTCCCCACTCCCCGTCCCTACTCCCCGTCCCCACTCTCCGTCCCCACTCCCCGTCCCCACTCTCCGTCCCCAGTCCCCGTCCCCACTCCCCGTCCCCACTCCCCGTCCCCACTCCCCGTCCCCACTCCCGGTCCCCACTGCTCGTCCCCACTCCCCGTCCCCACTCCCCGTCCCCACTCCCCGTCCCCACTCCCCGTCCCCACTCCCCGTCCCCACTGCTCGTCCCGACTGCTCGTCCCCACTCACCATCCCCACTCACCGTCCCCACTCACCGTCGCCACTCACCGTCGCCACTCACCGTCCCCACACTCCGTCCCCTCTCATGGTCCCCACTCCCCGTCCCCGCTCCCCGTCCCCGCTCCCCGTCCCCACTCACCATCCCCGCTCACCGTCCCCGCTCACCGTCCCCGCTCCCCGTCCCCGCTCCCCGTCCCCGCTCCCCGTCCCCACTCACCGTCCCCACTCACCGTCCCCACTCACCGTCCCCACTCACCGTCCCCACACTCCGTCCCCTCTCATGGTCCCCACTCCCCGTCCCCGCTCACCGTCCCCGCTCCCGTCCCCGCTCCCCGTCCCCGCTCCCCGTCCCCGCTCCCCGTCCCCGCTCCCCGTCCCCGCTCCCCGTCCCCGCTCCCCGTCCCCGCTCCCCGTCCCCGCTCCCCGTCCCCTCTCCCCGTCCCCTCTCACCGTCCACTCTCACCGTCCCCGCTCCCAGTCCCCGCTCCCCGCTCCCCGTCCCCGCTCCCCGTCCCCGCTCCCCGTCCCCACTCCCCGTCCCCACTCCCCGTACCCACACCCCGCCCCCTCTCCCCGCCCCCACTCCCCGTCCCCTCTCACCGTCCCCTCTCCCCGTCCCCTCTCCCCGTCCCCTCTCCCCGTCCCCTCTCCCCGTCCCCTCTCCCCGTCCCCGATCCCGGTCCCCGATCCCGGTCCCCTCTCCCGGTCCCCTCTCCCGGTCCCCTCTCCCGGTCCCCACTCCCCGTCCCCACTCCCCGTCCCCACTCCCTGTCCCCACTCCCCGTCCCCACTCCTCGCCCCCTCTCACCGTCCCCTCTCCCCGTCCCCTCTCCCCGTCCCCTCTCCCCGTCCCCTCTCCCCGTCCCCTCTCCCCGTCCCCTCTCACAGTCCCCTCTCACAGTCCACACTCCCCGTCCCCTCTCACCGTCCCCTCTCACCGTCCCCTCTCACCGTCCCCTCTCACCGTCCCCTCTCACCGTCCCCTCTCCCCGTCCCCTCTCCCCGTCCCCTCTCCCCGTCCCCTCTCACAGTCCCCTCTCACAGTCCCCTCTCACAGTCCACACTCCCCGTCCCCTCTCACCGTCCCCTCTCACCGTCCCCTCTCACCGTCCCCTCTCACCGTCCCCTCTCACCGTCCCCTCTCCCCGTCCCCTCTCCCCGCTCCCCACTCCCCGTCCCCACTCCCCATCCCCACTCCCCGTCCCTACACCCCGTTCCCACTCCCCGTCCCCACTCACTGGAACCACTCACCGTCCCCACTCTCGGTCCCCACTCTCGGTCCCCACTCTCGGTCCCCACTCTCGGTCCCCACTCCCCGTCCCCACTCCCCGTCCCCACTCCCCGTAGCTACTCACCGTCCGTCCCCACTCTCCGACCCCACTCTCCGACCCCACTCCCCGTCCCCACTCCCCGTCCCCACTCCCCGTAGCTACTCACCGTCCGTCCCCACTCTCCGACCCCACTCTCCGACCCCACTCTCCGACCCCACACACCGTAGCCAATCACCGTAGCCACTCACCGTCCCCTCTCTCCGTCCCCTCTCCCTGCCCCTTCTCCCCGTCCCCACTCCCCGTCCCCTCTCCCCGTCCCCTCTCCCCGTCCCCTCTCCCCGTCCCCTCTCCCCGTCCCCTCTCCCCGTCCCCGATCCCGGTCCCCGATCCCGGTCCCCTCTCCCGGTCCCCTCTCCCGGTCCCCACTCCCCGTCCCCACTCCCCGTCCCCACTCCCCGTCCCCACTCCCTGTCCCCACTCCCCGTCCCCACTCCTCGCCCCCTCTCCCCGTCCCCTCTCCCCGTCCCCTCTCCCCGTCCCCTCTCCCCGTCCCCTCTCCCCGTCCCCTCTCCCCGTCCCCTCTCCCCGTCCCCTCTCACAGTCCCCTCTCACAGTCCACACTCCCCGTCCCCTCTCACCGTCCCCTCTCACCGTCCCCTCTCACCGTCCCCTCTCACCGTCCCCTCTCACCGTCCCCTCTCACCGTCCCCTCTCACCGTCCCCTCTCACCGTCCCCTCTCACCGTCCCCTCTCCCCGTCCCCTCTCCCCGTCCCCTCTCACAGTCCCCTCTCACAGTCCCCTCTCACAGTCCACACTCCCCGTCCCCTCTCACCGTCCCCTCTCACCGTCCCCTCTCACCGTCCCCTCTCCCCGTCCCCTCTCCCCGCTCCCCACTCCCCGTCCCCACTCCCCATCCCCACTCCCCGTCCCCACACCCCGTTCCCACTCCCCGTCCCCACTCACTGGAACCACTCACCGTCCCCACTCTCGGTCCCCACTCTCGGTCCCCACTCTCGGTCCCCACTCCCCGTCCCCACTCCCCGTCCCCACTCCCCGTAGCTACTCACCGTCCGTCCCCACTCTCCGACCCCACTCTCCGACCCCACTCCCCGTCCCCACTCCCCGTCCCCACTCCCCGTCCCCACTCCCCGTAGCTACTCACCGTCCGTCCCCACTCTCCGACCCCACTCTCCGACCCCACACACCGTAGCCAATCACCGTAGCCACTCACCGTCCCCTCTCTCCGTCCCCTCTCCCTGCCCCTTCTCCCCGTCCCCACTCCCCGTCCCCTCTCCCCGTCCCCTCTCCCCGTCCCCTCTCCCCGCCCCCTCTCCCCGTCCCCTCTCCCCGTCCCCTCTCCCCGTCCCCTCTCCCCGTCCCCTCTCCCCGTCCCCTCTCCCCGTCCCCTCTCCCCGTCCCCTCTCCCCGTCCCCTCTCACAGTCCCCTCTCACAGTCCACACTCCCCGTCCCCTCTCACCGTCCCCTCTCTCCGTCCCCTCTCCCCGTCCCCACTCCGCATCCCCACTCCCCGTCCCCACTCCCCGTCCCCACTCCCCGTCCCCACTCCCCGTCCCCTCTCACCGTCCCCTCTCACCGTCCCCTCTCACCGTCCCCTCTCCCCGTCCCCTCTCCCCGTCCCCTCTCCCCGTCCCCTCTCCCCGTCCCCTCTCCCCGCCCCCTCTCCCCGCCCCTTCTCCCCGTCCCCACTCCCCGTCCCCTCTCACCGTCCCCTCTCACCGTCCCCTCTCACCGTCCCCTCTCCCCGTCCCCTCTCCCCGTCCCCTCTCCCCGTCCCCTCTCCCCGTCCCCTCTCACAGTCCCCTCTCACAGTCCACACTCCCCGTCCCCTCTCACCGTCCCCTCTCACCGTCCCCTCTCACCGTCCCCTCTCACCGTCCCCTCTCACCGTCCCCTCTCACCGTCCCCTCTCACCGTCCCCTCTCACCGTCCCCGCTCCCCGTCCCCGCTCCGCACTCCGCACTCCCCGTCCCCACTCCCCGTCCCCACTCCCCGTCCCCACACCCCGTTCCCACTCCCCGTCCCCACTCTCGGTCCCCACTCTCGGTCCCCACTCTCGGTCCCCACTCTCGGTCCCCACTCTCGGTCCCCACTCTCAGTCCCCACTCTCGGACCCCACTCCCCGTCCCCACTCCCCGTCCCCACTCCCCATCCCCACTCCCCGTAGCTACTCACCGTCCGTCCCCACTCTCCGACCCCACTCACCGTCCCCTCTCTCCGTCCCCTCTCTCCGTCCCCTCTCTCCGTCCCCTCTCTCCGTCCCCTCTCTCCGTCCCCTCTCACCATCCCCTCTCACCGTCCCCTCTCACCGTCCCCTCTCACCGTCCCCTCTCACCGTCCCCTCTCCCCGTCCCCACTCCCCGTCCCCTCTCCCCGTCCCCTCTCCCCGTCCCCTCTCCCCGTCCCCACTCACCGTTCCCTCTCACCGTCCCCTCTCACCGTCCCCTCTCACCGTCCCCTCTCACCGTTCCCTCTCACCGTCCCCTCTCCCCGTCCCCTCTCCCCGTCCCCACTCCCCGTCCCCTCTCCTCGTCCCCTCTCCCCGTCCCCACTCACCGTCCCCACTCACCGTCCCCACTACCCATCCCCTCTCCCCGTCCCCACTCCCCGTCCCCACTCCCCGTCCCCACTCCCCGTCCCCTCTCACCGTCCCCTCTCACCGTCCCCTCTCCCCGTCCCCTCTCACCGTCCCCTCTCCCCGTCCCCTCTCCCCGTCCCCGCTCCCCGTCCCCGCTCCCCGTCCCCGCTCCCCGTCCCCGCTCACCGTCCCCGCTCACCGTCCCCACTCCCCACTACCCACTCCCCGTCCCCTCTCCCCGTCCCCTCTCCCCGTCCCCGCTCCCCACTCATGGTCCCCACTCCCCGTCCCCGCTCCCCGTCCCCGCTCCCCGTCCCCACTCCCCGTCCCCACTCCCCGTCCCCACTCCCCGTCCCCACTCCCCGTCCCCACTCCCCGTCCCCACTCCCCGTCCCCACTGCTCGTCCCCACTGCTCGTCCCCACTCACCGTCGCCACTCACCGTCCCCACACTCCGTCCCCTCTCATGGTCCCCATTCCCCGTCCCCGCTCCCCGTCCCCGCTCCGCGTCCCCGCTCCCCGTCCCCGCTCCCCGTCCCCTCTCACCGTCCCCTCTCACCGTCCCCTCTCACCGTCCCCGCTCCCGGTCCCCGCTCCCCGTCCCCACGCCCCGTCCCCACGCCCCGTCCCCATTCCCCGTCCCCACTCCCCGTCCCCACTCCCCGTCCCCACTCCCCGTCCCCACTCCACGCCCCCTCTCCCCGCCCCCTCTCCCCGCCCCCTCTCCCCACCCCCACTCCCCGTCCCCTCTCACCGTCCCCTCTCCCCGTCCCCTCTCACAGTCCACACTCACCGTTCCCTCTCCCCGTCCCCGCTCCCCGCTCCCCACTCCCCGTCCCCACTCCCCGTCTCCACTCCCGTCCCCACACCCCGTCCCCACACCCCGTCCCCACTCCCCGTCCCCACTCCCCGTCCCCACTCCCCGTCCCCACACCCCGTCCCCACACCCCGTCCCCACTCCCCGTCCCCACTCCCCGTCCGCACTCACTGGAACCACCCCCCATCCCCACTCTCCGTCCCCACTCTCCGTCCCCACTCTCGGTCCCCACTCCCCGTCCCCACTCCCCGTAGCTACTCACCGTCCGTTCCCAATCTCCGACCCCACTCTCCGACCCCACTCACCGTAGCCACTCACCGTCCCCTCTCTCCGTCCCCTCTCTCCGTCCCCTCTCTCCGTCCCCTCTCACCGTCCCATCTCACCGTCCCATCTCACCGTCCCCTCTCCCCTTCCCCACTCCCCGTCCCCACTCCCCGTCCCCACTCACTGTCCCCACTACCCGTCCCCTCTCCCCGTCCCCACTCCCCGTCCCCAATCCCCGTCCCCTCACCCCGTCCCCTCTCCCCGTCCCCACTCCCCGTCCCCACTCCCCGTCCCCACTCCCCGTCCCCACTCACCGTCCCCAATCCCCGTCCCCGCTCCCCGTCCCCGCTCCCCGTCCCCGCTCCCCGTCCCCACTACCCGTCCCCTCTCCCCGTCCCCACTCCCCTTCCCCAATCCCCGTCCCCGCTCCCCGTCCCCGCTCACCGTCCCCACTCACTATCCCCACTCCCCACTACCCACTCCCCGTCCCCGCTCACCACTCACGGTCCCCACTCCCCGTCCCCACTGCCCGTCCCCACTGCCCGTCCCCACTCCCCGTCCCCACTCCCCGTCCCCACTCAATGTAGCCACTCCCGGTCCCCACTGCTCGTCCCCACTGCTCGTCCCCACTGCTCGTCCCCACTGCTCGTCCCCACTGCTCGTCCCCACTCACCGTCCCCACTCACCGTCCCCACTCACCGTCCCCACTCACCGTCCCCACTCACCGTCCCCACTCACCGTCGCCACTCACCGTCCCCACACTCCGTCCCCTCTCATTATCCCCACTCCCCGTCCCCACTCCCCGTCCCCACTCCCCGTCACCACTCCCCGTCCCCGCTCACCGTCCCCGCTCACCGTCCCCGCTCCCCGTCCCCGCACTCCGTCCCCTCTCCCCGTCCCCACTCCCCGTCCCCTCTCACCGTCCC
The DNA here is from genome assembly GCF_036365525.1 of Heterodontus francisci. Classification (NCBI taxonomy): domain Eukaryota; kingdom Metazoa; phylum Chordata; class Chondrichthyes; order Heterodontiformes; family Heterodontidae; genus Heterodontus; species Heterodontus francisci. The sequence goes on along the minus strand of NW_027141641.1, from coordinate 64,482 downwards.
CACTCCCGGTCCCCTCTCCCCGTCCCCACTCCCCGTCCCCACTCCCCGTCCCCACTCCCCGTCCCCACTCCCCGTCCCCTCTCCCCGTCCCCTCTCCCCGTCCACTCTCCCCGTCCCCTCTCCCCGTCCCCGCTACCCGTGTCCTCTCCCCGTCCCCACTACCCGTCCCCGCTCCCCACTCCCCACTCCCCGTCCCCACACCCCGTCCCCACTCCCCGTCCCCACTCCCCGTCCCCACTCCCCGTCCCCACTCCCCGTCCCCACTCCCCGTCCCCACTCCCCATCCCCACTCTCCGTCACCACTCACTGGAACCACCACCGTCCCCACTCCCCGTCCCCACTCTCGGTCCCCTCTCACCGTCCCCACTCCCCGTCCCCACTCCCCGTAGCTACTCACCGTCCCCACTCACCGTCCCCACTCACCGTCCCCACTCACCGTCCCCACTCACCGTCCCCACTCACCGTCCCCACACTCCGTCCCCTCTCATGGTCCCCACTCCCCGTCCCCGCTCACCGTCCCCGCTCACCGTCCCCGCTCACCGTCCCCGCTCACCGTCCCCGCTCACCGTCCCCGCTCACCGTCCCCGCTCACCGTCCCCGCTACCCGTCCGCACTCCCCGTCCGCACTCCCCGTCCCCACTCCCCGTCCCCTCTCACCGTCCCCGCTCCCCGTCCCCGCTCCCGGTCCCCGCTCCCGGTCCCTGCTCCCCGTCCCCACTCTCCGTCCCCAGTCACCGTCCCTACTCACCGTCCCCGCTCTCGGTCCCCACTCTCGGTCCCCTCTCACCGTCCCCACTCCCTGTCCCCACTCCCCGTAGCTAATCACCGTCCGTCCCCACTCTCCGACCCCACTCACCGTAGCTACTCACCGTCCCCTCTCTCCGTCCCCTCTCACCGTCCCCTCTCACCGTCCCCTCTCACCGTCCCCTCTCACCGTCCCCTCTCACCGTCCCCACTCACCGTCCCCACTCCCCGTCCCCACTCCCCGTCCCCACTCCCCGTCCCCACTCCCCGTCCCCACTCCCCGTCCCCACTCACCGTCCCCTCTCCCCGTCACCACTCCCCGTCTCCACTCACCGTCCCCACTACCTGTCCCCTCTCCCCGTCCCCACTCCCCGTCCCCACTCCCCGTCCCCACTCCCCGTCCCCACTCCCCGTCCCCTCTCCCCGTCCCCACTACCTGTCCCCTCTCCCCGTCCCCACTCCCCGTCCCCTCTCCCCGTCCCCACTCCCCGTCCCCACTCCCCGTCCCCACTCCCCGTCCCCTTTCCCCGTCCCCTCTCCCCGTCCCCACTCCCCGTCCCCTCTCCCCGTCCCCACTCCCCGTCCCCACTCCCCGTCCCCACTCCCCGTCCCCACTCCCCGTCCCCTCTACCCGTCCCCTCTCCCCGTCCCCACTCCCCGTCCCCTCTCACCGTCCCCTCTCACCGTCCCCACTCCCCACTACCCACTCCCCGTCCCCTCTCCCCGTCCCCGCTCCCCACTCATGGTCCCCACTCCCCGTCCCCGCTCCCCGTCCCCGCTCCCCGTCCCCACTCCCCGTCCCCACTCCCCGTCCCCACTCCCCGTCCCCACTCCCCGTCCCCACTCCCCGTCCCCACTGCTCGTCCCCACTGCTCGTCCCCACTCACCGTCGCCACTCACCGTCCCCACACTCCGTCCCCTCTCATGGTCCCCATTCCCCGTCCCCGCTCCCCGTCCCCGCTCCGCGTCCCCGCTCCCCGTCCCCGCTCCCCGTCCCCTCTCACCGTCCCCTCTCACCGTCCCCTCTCACCGTCCCCGCTCCCGGTCCCCGCTCCCCGTCCCCACGCCCCGTCCCCACGCCCCGTCCCCATTCCCCGTCCCCACTCCCCGTACCCACACCCCGCCCCCTCTCCCCGCCTCCTCTCCCCGCCCCCACTCCCCGTCCCCACTCCCCGTCCCCACTCCCCGTCCCCACTCCCCGTCCCCACTCCACGCCCCCTCTCCCCGCCCCCTCTCCCCGCCCCCTCTCCCCACCCCCACTCCCCGTCCCCTCTCACCGTCCCCTCTCCCCGTCCCCTCTCACAGTCCACACTCACCGTTCCCTCTCCCCGTCCCCGCTCCCCGCTCCCCACTCCCCGTCCCCACTCCCCGTCTCCACTCCCGTCCCCACACCCCGTCCCCACTCCCCGTCCCCACTCCCCGTCCCCACTCCCCGTCCCCACTCCCCGTCCCCACTCCCCGTCCCCACACCCCGTCCCCACACCCCGTCCCCACTCCCCGTCCCCACTCCCCGTCCGCACTCACTGGAACCACCCCCCATCCCCACTCTCCGTCCCCACTCTCCGTCCCCACTCTCGGTCCCCACTCCCCGTCCCCACTCCCCGTAGCTACTCACCGTCCGTTCCCAATCTCCGACCCCACTCTCCGACCCCACTCACCGTAGCCACTCACCGTCCCCTCTCTCCGTCCCCTCTCTCCGTCCCCTCTCTCCGTCCCCTCTCACCGTCCCATCTCACCGTCCCATCTCACCGTCCCCTCTCCCCTTCCCCACTCCCCGTCCCCACTCCCCGTCCCCACTCACTGTCCCCACTACCCGTCCCCACTCCCCGTCCCCAATCCCCGTCCCCTCACCCCGTCCCCTCTCCCCGTCCCCACTCCCCGTCCCCACTCCCCGTCCCCACTCACCGTCCCCAATCCCCGTCCCCGCTCCCCGTCCCCGCTCCCCGTCCCCGCTCCCCGTCCCCGCTCACCGTCCCCACTACCCGTCCCCTCTCCCCGTCCCCACTCCCCTTCCCCAATCCCCGTCCCCGCTCCCCGTCCCCGCTCCCCGTCCCCGCTCACCGTCCCCACTCACTGTCCCCACTCCCCACTACCCACTCCCCGTCCCCGCTCACCACTAACGGTCCCCACTCCCCGTCCCCACTGCCCGTCCCCACTGCCCGTCCCCACTCCCCGTCCCCACTCCCCGTCCCCACTCCCCGTCCCCACTCCCCGTCCCCACTCAATGTAGCCACTCCCGGTCCCCACTGCTCGTCCCCACTGCTCGTCCCCACTGCTCGTCCCCACTGCTCGTCCCCACTCACCGTCCCCACTCACCGTCCCCACTCACCGTCCCCACTCACCGTCCCCACTCACCGTCGCCACTCACCGTCCCCACACTCCGTCCCCTCTCATTATCCCCACTCCCCGTCCCCACTCCCCGTCCCCACTCCCCGTCACCACTCCCCGTCCCCGCTCACCGTCCCCGCTCACCGTCCCCGCTCCCCGTCCCCGCACTCCGTCCCCTCTCCCCGTCCCCACTCCCCGTCCCCTCTCACCGTCCCCACTCCCGGTCCCCTCTCCCCGTCCCCACTCCCCGTCCCCACTCCCCGTCCCCACTCCCCGTCCCCACTCCCCGTCCCCTCTCCCCGTCCCCTCTCCCCGTCCACTCTCCCCGTCCCCTCTCCCCGTCCCCGCTACCCGTGTCCTCTCCCCGTCCCCACTACCCGTCCCCGCTCCCCACTCCCCACTCCCCGTCCCCACACCCCGTCCCCACTCCCCGTCCCCACTCCCCGTCCCCACTCCCCGTCCCCACTCCCCATCCCCACTCTCCGTCACCACTCACTGGAACCACCACCGTCCCCACTCCCCGTCCCCACTCTCGGTCCCCTCTCACCGTCCCCACTCCCCGTCCCCACTCCCCGTAGCTACTCACCGTCCCCACTCACCGTCCCCACTCACCGTCCCCACTCACCGTCCCCACTCACCGTCCCCACTCACCGTCCCCACTCACCGTCCCCACACTCCGTCCCCTCTCATGGTCCCCACTCCCCGTCCCCGCTCACCGTCCCCGCTCACCGTCCCCGCTCACCGTCCCCGCTCACCGTCCCCGCTCACCGTCCCCGCTACCCGTCTGCACTCCCCGTCCGCACTCCCCGTCCCCACTCCCCGTCCCCTCTCACCGTCCCCGCTCCCCGTCCCCGCTCCCGGTCCCCGCTCCCGGTCCCTGCTCCCCGTCCCCACTCCCCGTCCCCACTCTCCGTCCCCAGTCACCGTCCCTACTCACCGTCCCCGCTCTCGGTCCCCACTCTCGGTCCCCTCTCACCGTCCCCACTCCCTGTCCCCACTCCCCGTAGCTAATCACCGTCCGTCCCCACTCTCCGACCCCACTCACCGTAGCTACTCACCGTCCCCTCTCTCCGTCCCCTCTCACCGTCCCCTCTCACCGTCCCCTCTCACCGTCCCCTCTCACCGTCCCCTCTCACCGTCCCCTCTCACCGTCCCCACTCACCGTCCCCACTCCCCGTCCCCACTCCCCGTCCCCACTCCCCGTCCCCACTCCCCGTCCCCACTCACCGTCCCCTCTCCCCGTCACCACTCCCCGTCTCCACTCACCGTCCCCACTACCTGTCCCCTCTCCCCGTCCCCACTCCCCGTCCCCACTCCCCGTCCCCACTCCCCGTCGCCACTCCCCGTCCCCACTCCCCGTCGCCACTCCCCGTCGCCACTCCCCGTCCCCACTCCCCGTCCCCACTCCCCGTCCCCACTCCCCGTCCCCACTCCCCGTCCCCACTCCCCGTCCCCACTCCCCGTCCCCACTCTCCGTCCCCACTCACTGGAACCACTCACCGTCCCCACTCTCCGTCCCCTCTCCCCGTCCCCACTCCCCGTCCCCTCTCCCCGTCCCCACTCCCCGTCCCCTCTCCCCGTCCCCACTCACCGTCCCCACTCACCGTCCCCACTCTCCGTCCCCTCTCCCCGTCCCCACTCCCCGACCCCACTCACCGTAGCCACTCACCGTCCCCTCTCTCCGTCCCCTCTCTCCGTCCCCTCTCACCGTCCCCTCTCACCGTCCCCACTCCCCGTCCCCTCTCCCCGTCCCCTCTCCCCGTCCCCTCTCCCCGTCCCCACTCACCGTCCCCACTCACCGTCCCCACTCACCGTCCCCACTCCCCGTCCCCGCTCCCCGTCCCCGCTCCCCGTCCCCACTTCCCGTCCCCATTCACCGTCCCCACTCCCCGTCCCCGCTCCCCGTCCCCGCACTCCGTCCCCGCTCCCCGTCCCCACTCACCGTACCCGCTCACCGTCCCCACTCCCCACTCCCCGTCCCCACTCTCCGTCCCCGCTCACCGTACCCGCTCACCGTCCCCGCTCACCGTCCCCACTCCCCACTCCCCGTCCCCACTCCCCGTCCCCACTCCCCGTCCCCACTCCCCGTCCCCACTCCCCGTCCCCACTCCCCGTCCCCACTCCCCGTCCCCACTCCCCGTCCCCACTCCCCGTCCCCACTCCCCGTCCCCACTCCCCGTCCCCACTCCCCGTCCCCACTCAATGTAGCCACTCCCGGTCCCCACTGCTCGTCCCCACTGCTCGTCCCCACTGCTCGTCCCCACTCACCGTCCCCACTCACCGTCCCCACACTCCGTCCCCTCTCATGGTCCCCATTCCCCGTCCCCGCTCCCCGTCCCCGCTCACCATCCCCACTCCCCGTCCCCGCTCACCGTCCCCGCTCCCCGTCCCCGCTCCCCGTCCCCGCTCTCCGTCCCCTCTCCCCGTCCCCTCTCACCGTCCCCGCTCCCGGTCCCCGCTCCCCGTCCCCGCTCCCCGTCCCCGCTCCCCGTCCCCGCTCCCCGCCCCCACTCCCCGTCCCCTCTCACCGTCCCCTCTCCCCGTCCCCTCTCCCCGTCCCCTCTCCCCATCCCTTCTCCCGGTCCCCTCTCCCGGTCCCCACTCCCCGTCCCCACTCCCCGTCCCCACTCCACGCCCCCTCTCCCCGCCCCCTCTCCCCGCCACCTCTCCCCGTCCCCACTCCCCGTCCCCTCTCCCCGTCCCCTCTCCCCGTCCCCTCTCCCCGTCCCCTCTCCCCGTCCCCTCTCCCCGTTCCCTCTCACAGTCCACACTCCCCGTCCCCTCTCCCCGTCCCCGCTCCCCGCTCCCCGTCCTCACTCCCCACTCCCCGTCCCCACTCCCCGTCCCTACACCCCGTCCCCACTCCCCGTCCGCACTCACTGGAACCACCCCCCGTACCCACTCTCCGTCCCCACTCTCCATCCCCTCTCACCGTCCCCACTCCCCGTCCCCACTCCCCATCCCCACTCCCCGTCCCCACTCCCCGTAGCTACTCACCGTCCATCCCCACTCTCCGACCCCACTCTCCGTCCCCACTCACCGTAGCCACTCACCGTAGCCACTCACCGTCCCCTCTCTCCGTCCCCTCTCTCCGTCCCCTCTCTCCGTTCCCTCTCTCCGTCCCCTCTCACCGTCCCCTATCCCCTTCCCCACTCCCCGTCCCCACTCACCGTCCCCACTACCCGTCCCCTCTCCCCGTCCCCACTACCCGTCCCCTCTCCCCGTCCCCTCTCCCCTTCCCCAATCCCCGTCCCCTCTCACCGTCCCCTCTCCCCGTCCCCAATCCCCGTCCCCAATCCCCGTCCCCTCTCCCCTTCCCCACTCCCCGTCCCCACTCCCCGTCCCCTCTCCCCTTCCCCAATCCCCGTCCCCTCTCCCCGTCCCCACTCCCCGTCCCCTCTCCCCTTCCCCAATCCCCTTCCCCAATCCCCGTCCCCTCTCCCCGTCCCCTCTCCCCGTCCCCACTCTCTGTCCCCACTCCCCGTCCCCACTCCCCGTCCCCTCTCACCGTCCCCTCTCACCGTCCCCTCTCCCCGTCCCCTCTCCCCTTCCCCAATCCCCGTCCCCAATCCCCGTCCCCTCTCCCCTTCCCCAATCCCCGTCCCCTCTCCCCGTCCCCTCTCCCCTTCCCCAATCCCCGTCCCCAATCCCCGTCCCCTCTCCCCTTCCCCACTCTCCGTCCCCACTCCCCGTCCCCAATCCCCGTCCCCTCTCACCGTCCCCTCTCCCCGTCCCCTCTCCCCGTCCCCTCTCCCCGTCCCCTCTCCCAGTCCCTTCTACCCGTCCCCGCTCCCCGTCCCCGCTCACCGTCCCCACTCCCCACTACCCACTCCCCGTCCCCGCTCCCCGTCCCCGCTCCCCGTCCCCGCTCCACACTCACCGTCCCCACTTACCGTCCCCACTCCCCACTCCCCACTCCCCACTCCCCGCTCCCCACTCCCCGTCCCCACTCCACGCCCCCTCTCCCCGCCCCCTCTCCCCGCCACCTCTCCCCGTCCCCACTCCCCGTCCCCTCTCCCCGTCCCCTCACCCCATCCCCTCTCCCCGTCCCCTCTCCCCGTCCCCTCTCCCCATCCCGTCTCACAGTCCACACTCCCCGTCCCCTCTCCCCGTCCCCGCTCCCCGCTCCCCGTCCTCACTCCCCACTCCCCGTCCCCACTCCCCGTCCCCACACCCCGTCCCCACTCCCCGTCCGCACTCACTGGAACCACCCCCCGTACCCACTCTCCGTCCCCACTCTCCGTCCCCTCTCACCGTCCCCTCTCACCGTCCCCACTCCCCGTCCCCACTCCCCGTCCCCACTCCCCGTCCCCACTCCCCGTCCCCACTCCCCGTCCCCACTCCCCGTCCCCACTCCCCGTAGCTACTCACCGTCCATCCCCACTCTCCGACCCCACTCTCCGTCCCCACTCACCGTAGCCACTCACCGTAGCCACTCACCGTCCCCTCTCTCCGTCCCCTCTCTCCGTCCCCTCTCTCCGTCCCCTCTCTCCGTTCCCTCTCTCCGTCCCCTCTCTCCGTCCCCTCTCACCGTCCCCTATCCCCTTCCCCATTCCCCGTCCCCACTCACCGTCCCCACTACCCGTCCCCTCTCCCCGTCCCCACTACCCGTCCCCTCTCCCCGTCCCCACTACCCGTCCCCTCTCTCCGTCCCCTCTCACTGTCCCATCTCACCGTCCCCTATCCCCTTCCCCACTCCCCGTCCCCACTCCCCGTCCCCACTCACCGTCCCCACTACCCGTCCCCTCTCCCCGTCCCCAATCCCCGTCCCCAATCCCCGTCCCCAATCCCCGTCCCCAATCCCCGTCCCCTCTCACCGTCCCCTCTCCCCGTCCCCTCTCCCCGTCCCCAATCCCCGTCCCCAATCCCCGTCCCCAATCCCCGTCCCCTCTCCCCTTCCCCACTCCCCGTCCCCACTCCCCGTCCCCACTCCCCGTCCCCTCTCCCCTTCCCCAATCCCCGTCCCCTCTCCCCGTCCCCACTCTCCGTCCCCACTCCCCGTCCCCACTCTCCGTCCCCTCTCCCCGTCCCCACTACCCGTCCCCTCTCCCCGTCCCCACTACCCGTCCCCTCTCTCCGTCCCCTCTCACTGTCCCATCTCACCGTCCCCTATCCCCTTCCCCACTCCCCGTCCCCACTCCCCGTCCCCACTCACCGTCCCCACTACCCGTCCCCTCTCCCCGTCCCCAATCCCCGTCCCCAATCCCCGTCCCCAATCCCCGTCCCCTCTCACCGTCCCCTCTCCCCGTCCCCTCTCCCCTTCCCCAATCCCCGTCCCCTCTCCCCGTCCCCTCTCCCCTTCCCCAATCCCCGTCCCCAATCCCCGTCCCCTCTCCCCTTCCCCACTCTCCGTCCCCACTCCCCGTCCCCAATCCCCGTCCCCTCTCCCCGTCCCCTCTCCCCGTCCCCTCTCCCCGTCCCCTCTCCCCGTCCCCTCTCCCAGTCCCTTCTACCCGTCCCCGCTCCCCGTCCCCGCTCACCGTCCCCACTCCCCACTACCCACTCCCCGTCCCCGCTCCCCGTCCCCGCTCCCCGTCCCCGCTCCACACTCACCGTCCCCACTTACCGTCCCCACTCCCCACTCCCCACTCCCCACTCCCCGCTCCCCACTCCCCGTCCCCACTCCCCGTCCCCACTCCCCGTCCCAACTCCCCGTCCCCACACAATGTAGCCACTCCCGGTCCCCACTGCTCGTCCCCACTGCTCGTCCCCACTGCTCGTCCCCACTGCTCGTCCCCACTCACCGTCCCCGCTCACCGTCCCCGCTCACCGTCCCCGCTCACCGTCCCCGCTCACCGTCCCCGCTCACCGTCCCCGCTCACCGTCCCCGCTCACCGTCCCCGCTCCCCGCTCCCCGTCCCCGCTCCCCGTCCCCGCTCCCCGTCCCCTCTCACCGTCCCCTCTCACCGTCCCCGCTCCCCGTCCCCGCTCCCCGTCCCCGCTCCCCGTCCCCGCTCCCCGTCCCCGCTCCCCGTCGCCGCTCCCCGTCGCCGCTCCCCGTCCCCGCTCCCCGTCCCCGCTCCCCGTCCCCGCTCCCCGTCCCCGCTCCCCGTCCCCGCTCCCCGTCCCCAGTCACTGGAACCACTCACCGTCCCCACTCTCCGTCCCCACTCTCGGTCCCCTCTCACCGTCCCCACTCCCCGTAGCTACTCACCGTCCGTCCCCACTCTCCGACCCCACTCACCATCCCCTCTCTTCGTCCCGTCTCCCCGTCCCCTCTCACCGTCCCCTCTCACCGTCCCCGCTCCCCGTCCCCGCTCCCCGTCCCCGCTCCCCGTCCCCGCTCCCCGTCCCCGCTCCCCGTCCCCGCTCCCCGTCCCCACTCCCCGTCCCCACTCCCCGTCCCGACTTCCGTCCCCAATCCCCGTCCCCTCTCACCGTCCCCTCTCCCCGTCCCCTCTCCCCGTCCCTTCTACCCGTCCCCGCTCCCCGTCCCCGCTCACCGTCCCCACTCCCCACTACCCACTCCCCGTCCCCGCTCCACGTCCCCGCTCCCCGTCCCCGCTCCACACTCACCGTCCCCACTTACCGTCCCCACTCCCCACTCCCCGCTCCCCACTCCCCGCTCCCCACTCCCCGTCCCCACTCCCCGTCCCAACTCCCCGTCCCCACACAATGTAGCCACTCCCGGTCCCCACTGCTCGTCCCCACTGCTCGTCCCCACTGCTCGTCCCCACTGCTCGTCCCCACTGCTCGTCCCCACTGCTCGTCCCCGCTCACCGTCCCCGCTCACCGTCCCCGCTCACCGTCCCCGCTCACCGTCCCCGCTCACCGTCCCCGCTCCCCGCTCCCCGTCCCCGCTCCCCGTCCCCTCTCCCCGTCCCCTCTCCCCGTCCCCGCTCCCCGTCCCCGCTCCCCGTCCCCGCTCCCCGTCCCCACTCCCCGTCCCCAGTCACTGGAACCACTCACCGTCCCCACTCTCCGTCCCCACTCCCCGTCCCCTCTCACAGTCCACACTCCCCGTCCCCTCTCACCGTCCCCTCTCTCCGTCCCCACTCCCCGTCCCCTCTCCCCGTCCCCACTCCCCGTCCCCAATCCCCGTCCCCTCTCCCCGTCCCCTCTCACCGTCCCCCCTCCCCGTCCCCTCTCACCGTCCCCTCTCACCGTCCCCGCTCCCCGTCCCCGCTCCCCGTCCCCGCTCCCCGTCCCCGCTCCCCGTCCCCACTCCCCATCCCGACTCTCCGTCCCCAGTCACTGGAACCACTCACCGTCCCCACTCTCCGTCCCCACTCTCGGTCCCCTCTCACCGTCCCCACTCCCCGTCCCCACACCCCGTCCCCACTCCCCGTCCCCACTCCCCGTCCCCACTCCCCGTCCCCGCTCACCGTCCCCACTCCCCACTCCCCGTCCCCACTCCCCGTAGCTACTCACCGTCCGTCCCCACTCTCCGACCCCTCTCACCGTCCCCTCTCACCATCCCCTCTCACCGTCCCCGCTCCCCGTCCCCACACCCCGTCCCCACACCCCGTCCCCACTCCCCGTCCCCACTCCCCGTCCCCACTCCCCGTCCCCACACCCCGTCCCCACTCCCCACTCCCCGTCCCCACTCCCCGTCCCCACTCCCCGTCCCCACTCCCCGTCCCCACTCCCCGTCCCCTCTCACCGTCCCCGCTCCCCGTCCCCGCTCCCCGTCCCCGCTCCCCGTCCCCGCTCCCCGTCCCCGCTCCCCGTCCCCGCTCCCCATCCCGACTCTCCGTCCCCAGTCACTGGAACCACTCACCGTCCCCACTCTCCGTCCCCACTCTCGGTCCCCTCTCACCGTCCCCACGCCCCGTAGCTACTCACCGTCCGTCCCCACTCTCCGACCCCTCTCACCGTCCCCTCTCACCATCCCCTCTCACCGTCCCCGCTCCCCGTCCCCGCACCCCGTCCCCGCTCCCCACTCCCCGTCCCCGCTCACCGTCCCCTCTCCCCGTCCCCACTCCCCGTCCCCGCTCACCGTCCCCTCTCCCCGTCCCCTCTCCCCGTCCCCTCTCACCGTCCCGTCTCCCCGTCCCCTCTCCCCGTCCCCTCTCACCGTCCCCGCTCCCCGTCCCCGCTCCCCATCCCCGCTCCCCGTCCCCGGACCCCGTCCCCGGACCCCGTCGCCGCTCCCCGTCCCCGCTCCCCGTCCCCGCTCCCCGTCCCGACTCTCCGTCCCCAGTCACTGGAACCACTCACCGTCCCCACTCTCCGTCCCCACTCTCGGTCCCCTCTCACCGTCCCCTCTCACCGTCCCCTCTCACCGTCCCCTCTCACCGTCCCCTCTCACCGTCCCCACTCCCCATCCCCACTCCCCGTAGCTACTCACCGTCCGTCCCCACTCTCCGACCCCTCTCACCGTCCCCTCTCACCATCCCCTCTCACCGTCCCCGCTCACCGTCCCCGCTCACCATCCCCTCTCCCCGTCCCCACTCCCCGTCCCCTCTCACCGTCCCCTCTCCCCGTCCCCTCTCCCCGTCCCCTCTCCCCGTCCCCTCTCACCGTCCCCGCTCCCCGTCCCCGCTCCCCGTCCCCGTTGCCGCTCCCCGTCCCCGGACCCCGTCGCCGCTCCCCGTCCCCGCTCCCCGTCCCCGCTCCCCGTCCCCACTCCCCGTCCCGACTCTCCGTCCCCAGTCACTGGAACCACTCACCGTCCCCACTCTCGGTCCCCTCTCACCGTCCCCACTCCCCGTAGCTACTCACCGTCCGTCCCCACTCTCCGACCCCACTCACCGTCCCCTCTCACCGTCCCCTCTCACCGTCCCCTCTCACCGTCCCCTCTCACCGTCCCCACTCCCCATCCCCACTCCCCGTAGCTACTCACCGTCCGTCCCCACTCTCCGACCCCACTCTCCGACCCCACTCACCGTCCCCTCTCCCCGTCCCCACTCCCCGTAGCTACTCACCGTCCGTCCCCACTCTCCGACCCCACTCACCGTAGCCACTCACCGTCCCCTCTCTCCGTCCCCTCTCTCTGTCCCCTCTCACCGTCCCCTCTCACCGTCCCCACTCCCCGTCCCCACTCCCCGTCCCCACTCCATGTCCCCTCTCCCCGTCCCCTCTCCCCGTCCCCTCTCCCCGTCCCCTCTCCCCGTCCCCTCTCCCCGTCCCCACTACCCGTCCCCACTCCCCGTCCCCTCTCCCCGTCCCCACTCACCGTCCCCACTCACCGTCCCCACTCCCCGTCCCCACTCCCCGTCCCCTCTCCCCGTCCCCTCTCCCCGTCCCCACTCCCCGTCCCCACTCCCCGTCCCCACTCCCCGTCCCACTCCCCGTCCCCACTCCCCGTCCCCACTCACCGTCCCCACTCCCCGTCCCCAATCCCCGTCCCCTCTCACCGTCCCCTCTCCCCATCCCCTCTCACCGTCCCCACTCCCGTCCCCTCTCACCGTCCCCGCTCACCGTCCCCACTCACCGTCCCCACTCCCCGTCCCCAATCCCCGTCCCCTCTCACCGTCCCCTCTCCCCGTCCCCGCTCCCCGTCCCCACTCCCCGTCCCCACTCCCCGTCCCCATTCACCGTCCCCACTCCCCACTCACGGTCCCCACTCTCCGTCCCCACTCCCCGTCCCCACTCCCCGTCCCCGTTCTCCGTCCCCGCTCCCCGTCCCCACTCACCGTCCCCACTCACCGTCCCCACTCCCCGTCCCCACTCCCCGTCCCCACTCACCGTTTCCGCTCACCGTCCCCACTCCCCACTCCCCACTCCCCCTCCCCACTCCCCGTCCCCACTCCCCGTCCCCACTCCCCGTCCCCACACCCCGTCCCCACTCCCCGTCCCCACTCCCCGTCCCCACTCCCCGTCCCCACACCCCGTCCCCACTCCCCGTCCCCGCTCACCGTCCCCACTCCCCACTCCCCGTCCCCACTCCCCGTCCCCACTCCCCGTCCCCACTCCCCGTCCCCACTCCCCGTCCCCACTCCCCGTCCCCACTCTCCGCCCCCACTCTCCGCCCCCACTCTCCGTCCCCACTCCCCGTCCCCACTCCCCGTCCCCACTCCACGCCCCCTCTCCCCGCCCCCTCTCCCCGCCCCCTCTCCCCACCCCCACTCCTCGTCCCCTCTCACCGTCCCCTCTCCCCGTCCCCTCTCACAGTCCACACTCACCGTCCCCTCTCCCCGTCCCCGCTCCCCGCTCCCCGCTCCCCGTCCCCAGTCCCCACTCCCCGTCCCCACTCCCCGTCCCCACTCCCCGTCCCCACTCCCCGTCCCCACTCCCCGTCCCCACTCCCCGTCCCCACACCCCGTCCCCACTCCCCGTCCCCACTCCCCGTCCGCACTCACTGGAACCACCCCCCATCCCCACTCTCCGTCCCCACTCTCCGTCCCCACTCTCCGTCCCCACTCTCGGTCCCCACTCCCCGTCCCCACTCCCCGTAGCTACTCACCGTCCGTTCCCAATCTCCGACCCCACTCTCCGACCCCACTCACCGTAGCCACTCACCGTAGCCACTCACCATCCCCTCTCTCCGTCCCCTCTCTCCGTCCCCTCTCACCGTCCCATCTCACCGTCCCATCTCACCGTCCCCTCTCCCCTTCCCCACTCCCCGTCCCCACTCCCCGTCCCCACTCACCGTCCCCTCTCCCCGTCCCCACTCCCCGTCCCCAATCCCCGTCCCCTCTCCCCGTCCCCTCTCCCCGTCCCAACTCCCCGTCCCCACTCCCCGTCCCCGCTCACCGTCCCCGCTCCCCGTCCCCGCTCCCCGTCCCCGCTCCCCGTCCCCGCTCCCCGTCCCCGCTCACCGTCCCCACTACCCGTCCCCTCTCCCCGTCCCCACTCCCTTCCCCAATCCCCGTCCCCGCTCCCGTCCCCGCTCACCGTCCCCACTCACTGTCCCCACTCCCCACTACCCACTCCCCGTCCCCGCTCCCCGTCCCCGCTCACCACTCACGGTCCCCACTCCCCGTCCCCACTGCCCGTCCCCACTGCCCGTCCCCACTGCCCGTCCCCACTCCCCGTCCCCACTCCCCGTCCCCACTCAATGTAGCCACTCCCGGTCCCCACTGCTCGTCCCCACTGCTCGTCCCCACTCACCGTCCCCACTCACCGTCCCCACTCACCGTCCCCACTCACCGTCCCCACTCACCGTCGCCACTCACCGTCCCCACACTCCGTCCCCTCTCATTATCCCCACTCACCGTCCCCGCTCACCGTCCCCGCTCCCCGTCCCCGCACTCCGTCCCCTCTCCCCGTCCCCACTCCCCGTCCCCTCTCACCGTCCCCTCTCACCGTCGCCACTCCCGGTCCCCTCTCCCCGTCCCCACTCCCCGTCCCCACTCCCCGTCCCCTCTCCCCGTCCCCTCTCCCCGTCCACTCTCCCGTCCCCTCTCCCCGTCCCCGCTACCCGTGTCCTCTCCCCGTCCCCGCTACCCGTCCCCGCTCCCCACTCCCCACTCCCCGTCCCCACTCCCCGTCCCCACTCCCCGTCCCCACTCCCCATCCCCACTCTCCGTCACCACTCACTGGAACCACCACCGTCCCCACTCCCCGTCCCCACTCTCGGTCCCCTCTCACCGTCCCCACTCCCCGTCCCCACTCCCCGTAGCTACTCACCGTCCCCACTCACCGTCCCCACTCACCGTCCCCACTCACCGTCCCCACTCACCGTCCCCACTCACCGTCCCCACTCACCGTCCCCACTCACCGTCCCCACTCACCGTCCCCACACTCCGTCCCCTCTCATGGTCCCCACTCCCCGTCCCCGCTCACCGTCCCCGCTCACCGTCCCCGCTCACCGTCCCCGCTCACCGTCCCCGCTCACCGTCCCCGCTCACCGTCCCCGCTACCCGTCCCCGCTACCCGTCTGCACTCCCCGTCCGCACTCCCCGTCCCCTCTCACCGTCCCCGCTCCCGGTCCCCGCTCCCGGTCCCCGCTCCCGGTCCCTGCTCCCCGTCCCCACTCCCCGTCCCCACTCTTCGTCCCCAGTCACCGTCCCTACTCACCGTCCCCGCTCTCGGTCCCCACTCTCGGTCCCCTCTCACCGTCCCCACTCCCTGTCCCCTCTCTCCGTCCCCTCTCACCGTCCCCTCTCACCGTCCCCTCTCACCGTCCCCTCTCACCGTCCCCTCTCACCGTCCACTCTCACCGTCCCCTCTCTCCGTCCCCACTCCCCGTCCCCACTCCCCGTCCCCACTCCCCGTCCCCACTCACCGTCCCCTCTCCCCGTCACCACTCCCCGTCTCGACTCACCATCCCCACTACCTGTCCCCTCTCCCCGTCCCCACTCCCCGTCCCCTCTCCCCGTCCCCACTCCCCGTCCCCACTCCCCGTCCCCACTCCCCGTCCCCTCTGCCCGTCCCCTCTCCCCGTCCCCACTCCCCGTCCCCTCTCACCGTCCCCTCTCACCGTCCCCACTCCCGGTCCCCACTCCCCGTCCCCACTCCCCGTCCCCACTCCCCGTCGCCACTCCCCGTCCTCACTCCCCGTCCCCACTCCCCGTCCCCACTCCCCGTCCCCACTCCCCGTCCCCTCTCACCGTCCCCACTCCCCGTCCCCACTCCCCGTCCCCACTCCCCGTCCCCTCTCCCCGTCCCCACTCCCCGTCCCCACACCCCGTCCCCACTCCCCGTCCCCTCTCCCCGTCCCCACTCCCCGTCCCCTCTCCCCGTCCCCTCTCCCCGTCCCCTCTCCCCGTCCCCACTCCCCGTCCCCACTCCCCGTCCCCTCTCCCCGTCCCCTCTCCCCGTCCCCTCTCCCCTTTCCCACTCCCCTTTCCCACTCCCCGTCCCCTCTCCCCGTCCCCTCTCCCCGTCCCCACTCCCCGTCCCCACTCCCCGCCCCCTCTCACCGTCCCCTCTCCCCGTCCCCTCTCCCCGTCCCCTCTCACAGTCCCCACTCCTCCCCTCTCACCGTGCCCTCTCCCCGTCCCCGCGCCCCGTCCCCGCTCCCCACTCCCCACTCACCGTCCCCACTCACCGTCCCCACTCCCCGTCCCCACTCCCCGTCCCCACTCCCCGTCCCCACTCCCCGTCCCCACTCCCCGTCCCCACTCCCTGTCCCCACTCTCCGTCCCCACTCACTGGAACCACTCTCCGTCCCCTCTCCCCGTCCCCACTCCCCGTCCCCTCTCCCCGTCCCCACTCCCCGTCCCCTCTCCCCGTCCCCACTCACCGTCCCCACTCTCCGTCCCCTCTCCCCGTCCCCACTCCCCGACCCCACTCACCGTAGCCACTCACCGTCCCCTCTCTCCGTCCCCTCTCTCCGTCCCCTCTCACCGTCCCCTCTCACCGTCCCCACTCCCCGTCCCCTCTCCCCGTCCCCTCTCCCCGTCCCCTCTCCCCGTCCCCACTCACCGTCCCCACTCACCGTCCCCACTCACCGTCCCCACTCCCCGTCCCCAATCCCCGTCCCCTCTCACCGTCCCCGCTCCCCGTCCCCGCTCCCCGTCCCCACTTCCCGTCCCCATTCACCGTCCCCACTCCCCGTCCCCGCTCCCCGTCCCCGCACTCCGTCCCCGCTCCCCGTCCCCACTCACCGTACCCGCTCACCGTCCCCACTCCCCACTCCCCGTCCCCACTCTCCGTCCCCGCTCACCGTACCCGCTCACCGTCCCCGCTCACCGTCCCCACTCCCCACTCCCCGTCCCCACTCCCCGTCCCCACTCCCCGTCCCCACTCCCCGTCCCCACTCCCCGTCCCCACTCCCGGTCCCCACTGCTCGTCCCCACTGCTCGTCCCCACTCACCGTCCCCACTCCCCGTCCCCACTCCCCGTCCCCACTCCCCGTCCCCACTCCCCGTCCCCACTCCCCGTCCCCACTCAATGTAGCCACTCCCAGTCCCCACTGCTCGTCCCCACTGCTCGTCCCCACTCACCGTCGCCACTCACCGTCCCCACTCCCCGTCCCCGCTCACCGTCCCCGCTCATGGTCCCCATTCCCCGTCCCCGCTCCCCGTCCCCGCTCCCCGTCCCCGCTCCCCGTCCCCGCTCTCCGTCCCCTCTCCCAGTCCGCACTCCCCACTCCCCGTCCCCACTCCCCG
Organism: Heterodontus francisci; assembly: GCF_036365525.1. Taxonomy (NCBI): domain Eukaryota; kingdom Metazoa; phylum Chordata; class Chondrichthyes; order Heterodontiformes; family Heterodontidae; genus Heterodontus; species Heterodontus francisci. The sequence continues at coordinate 47,470 of NW_027141641.1, read as the reverse complement.
TCCCCACTCCCCGTCCCCGCTCACCGTCCCCGCTCCCCGTCCCCGCTCCCCGTCCCCGCTCTCCGTCCCCTCTCCCAGTCCGCACTCCCCACTCCCCGTCCCCACTCCCCGTCCCCACTCCCCGTCCCCGCTCCCCGTCCCCTCTCACCGTCCCCGCTCCCGGTCCCCGCTCCTGGTCCCCGCTCCCGGTCCCCGCTCCCGGTCCCCGCTCCCCGTCCCCGCTCCCCGTCCCCGTTCCCCGTCCCCGCTCCCCGCCCCCACTCCCCGTCCCCTCTCACCGTCCCCTCTCCCGTCCCCTCTCCCCGTCCCCTCTCCCCGTCCCCTCTCCCAGTCCCTTCTACCCGTCCCCGCTCACCGTCCCCACTCCCCACTACCCACTCCCCGTCCCCGCTCCCCGTCCCCGCTCCCCGTCCCCGCTCCACACTCACCGTCCCCACTTACCGTCCCCACTCCCCACTCCCCACTCCCCACTCCCCACTCCCCGCTCCCCACTACCCGTCCCCACTCCCCGTCCCCACTCCCCGTCCCCACTCCCCGTCCCAACTCCCCGTCCCCACACAATGTAGCCACTCCCGGTCCCCACTGCTCGTCCCCACTGCTCGTCCCCACTGCTCGTCCCCACTCACCGTCCCCGCTCACCGTCCCCGCTCACCGTCCCCGCTCACCATCCCCGCTCACCGTCCCCGCTCCCCGCTCCCCGTCCCCGCTCCCCGTCCCCGCTCCCCGTCCCCTCTCACCGTCCCCTCTCACAGTCCCCGCCCCCGTCCCCGCTCCCCGTCCCCGCACCCCGTCCCCGCTCCCCGTCGCCGCTCCCCGTCGCCGCTCCCCGTCCCCGCTCCCCGTCCCCGCTCCCCGTCCCCGCTCCCCGTCCCCACTCCCCGTCCCCACTCCCCGTCCCCAGTCACTGGAACCACTCCCCGCTCCCCACTCCCCGTCCCCACTCCCCGTCCCCACTCCCCGTCCCAACTCCCCGTCCCCACACAATGTAGCCACTCCCGGTCCCCCTGCTCGTCCCCACTGCTCGTCCCCACTGCTCGTCCCCACTGCTCGTCCCCACTCACCGTCCCCGCTCACCGTCCCCGCTCACCGTCCCCGCTCACCGTCCCCGCTCACCGTCCCCGCTCCCCGCTCCCCGTCCCCGCTCCCCGTCCCCGCTCCCCGTCCCCTCTCACCGTCCCCTCTCACAGTCCCCGCCCCCGTCCCCGCTCCCCGTCCCCGCACCCCGTCCCCGCTCCCCGTCGCCGCTCCCCGTCCCCGCTCCCCGTCCCCGCTCCCCGTCCCCGCTCCCCGTCGCCGCTCCCCGTCCCCACTCCCCGTCCCCACTCCACGTCCCCAGTCACTGGAACCACTCACCGTCCCCACTCTCCGTCCCCACTCTCGGTCCCCTCTCACCGTCCCCACTCCCCGTAGCTACTCACCGTCCGTCCCCTCTCACCGTCCCCTCTCACCGTCCCCGCTCCCCGTCCCCGCTCCCCGTCCCCGCTGCCCGTCCCCGCTCCCCGTCCCCACTCCCCGTCCCCACTCCCCGTCCCGACTCTCCGTCCCCACTCCCCGTCCCCAATCCCCGTCCCCTCTCACCGTCCCCTCTCCCCGTCCCCTCTCCCCGTCCCCGCTCCCCGTCCCCGCTCCCCGTCCCCGCTCACCGTCCCCGCTCACCGTCCCCGCTCCCCGCTCCCCGTCCCCGCTCCCAGTCCCCTCTCACCGTCCCCTCTCACCGTCCCCGCTCCCCGTCCCCGCTCCCCGTCCCCGCACCCCGTCCCCGCTCCCCGTCGCCGCTCCCCGTCCCCGCTCCCCGTCCCCACTCCCCGTCCCCTCTCCCCGTCCCCTCTCCCCGTCCCCGCTCCCCGTCCCCGCTCCCCGTCCCCGCTCACCGTCCCCACTCCCCACTACCCACTCCCCGTCCCCGCTCCACGTCCCCGCTCCCCGTCCCCGCTCCACACTCACCGTCCCCACTTACCGTCCCCACTCCCCACTCCCCACTCCCCACTCCCCGCTCCCCACTCCCCGCTCCCCACTCCCCGTCCCCACTCCCCGTCCCCACTCCCCGTCCCAACTCCCCGTCCCCACACAATGTAGCCACTCCCGGTCCCCACTGCTCGTCCCCACTGCTCGTCCCCACTGCTCGTCCCCACTGCTCGTCCCCACTCACCGTCCCCGCTCACCGTCCCCGCTCACCGTCCCCGCTCACCGTCCCCGCTCACCGTCCCCGCTCCCCGCTCCCCGTCCCCGCTCCCCGTCCCCTTTCCCCGTCCCCTCTCCCCGTCCCCTCTCACCGTCCCCTCTCACCGTCCCCGCTCCCCGTCCCCGCTACCCGTCCCCGCTCCCCGTCCCCGCACCCCGTCCCCGCTCCCCGTCAGCGCTCCCCGTCCCCGCTCCCCGTCCCCGCTCCCCATCCCCGCTCCCCGTCCCCGCTCCCCGTCCCCGCTCCCCGTCCCCGCTCCCCGTCCCCGCTCCCCGTCCCCGCTCCCCGTCCCCGCTCCCCGTCCCCGCTCCCCGTCCCCACTCCCCGTCCCCAGTCACTGGAACCACTCACCGTCCCCACTCTCCGTCCCCACTCTCGGTCCCCTCTCACCGTCCCCACTCCCCGTAGCTACTCACCGTCCGTCCCCACTCTCCGACCCCTCTCACCGTCCCCTCTCACCATCCCCTCTCACCGTCCCCGCTCCCCGTCCCCGCACCCCGTCCCCGCTCCCCGTCCCCGCTCCCCGTCCCCGCTCCCCGTCCCCGCTCCCCGTCCCCGCTCCCCGTCCCCGCTCCCCGTCCCCGCTCCCCGTCCCCGCTCCCCGTCCCCGCTCCCCGTCCCCGCTCCCCGTCCCCGCTCCCCGTCCCCGCTCCCCGTCCCCGCTCCCCGTCCCGACTCTCCGTCCCCAGTCACTGGAACCACTCACCGTCCCCACTCTCCGTCCCCACTCTCGGTCCCCTCTCACCGTCCCCACTCCCCGTAGCTACTCACCGTCCGTCCCCACTCTCCGACCCCTCTCACCGTCCCCTCTCACCATCCCCTCTCACCGTCCCCGCTCCCCGTCCCCGCACCCCGTCCCCGCTCCCCACTCCCCGTCCCCGCTCACCGTCCCCTCTCCCCGTCCCCACTCCCCGTCCCCTCTCCCCGTCCCCTCTCACCGTCCCGTCTCCCCGTCCCCTCTCACCGTCCCGTCTCCCCGTCCCCTCTCCCCGTCCCCTCTCACCGTCCCCGCTCCCCGTCCCCGCTCCCCGTCCCCGTTCCCCGTCCCCGGACCCCGTCCCCGGACCCCGTCGCCGCTCCCCGTCGCCGCTCCCCGTCCCCGCTCCCCGTCCCCGCTCCCCGTCCCCACTCCCCGTCCCGACTCTCCGTCCCCAGTCACTGGAACCACTCACCGTCCCCACTCTCCGTCCCCACTCTCGGTCCCCTCTCACCGTCCCCACTCCCCGTAGCTACTCACCGTCCGTCCCCACTCTCCGACCCCTCTCACCATCCCCGCTCACCGTCCCCGCTCACCGTCCCCTCTCCCCGTCCCCACTCCCCGTCCCCGCTCACCGTCCCCTCTCCCCGTCCCCTCTCCCCGTCCCCTCTCCCCGTCCCCTCTCACCGTCCCCGCTCCCCGTCCCCGCTCCCCGTCCCCGTTGCCGCTCCCCGTCCCCGGACCCCGTCGCCGCTCCCCGTCCCCGCTCCCCGTCCCCGCTCCCCGTCCCCACTCCCCGTCCCGACTCTCCGTCCCAGTCACTGGAACCACTCACCGTCCCCACTCTCGGTCCCCACTCACCGTCCCCACTCCCCGTCCCCACTCCCCGTCCCCACTCCCCGTCCCCTCTCCCCGTCCCCTCTCCCCGTCCCCACTCACCGTCCCCACTCACCGTCCCCACTCCCCGTCCCCACTCCCCCGTCCCCTCTCCCCGTCCCCACTCCCCGTCCCCACTCCCCGTCCCCGCTCCCCGTCCCCGCTCCCCGTCCCCGCTCCCCGTCCCCACTCCCCGTCCCCACTCCCCGTCCCGACTCTCCGTCCCCAGTCACTGGAACCACTCACCGTCCCCACTCTCCGTCCCCACTCCCCGTCCCCACTCCCCGTCCCCACTCCCCGTCCCCACTCCCCGTCCCCACTCCCCATCCCCACTCACCGTCCCCACTCACCGTCCCCACTCCCCGTCCCCAATCCCCGTCCCCAATCCCCGTCCCCTCTCACCGTCCCCTCTCCCCATCCCCTCTCACCGTCCCCACTCCCGTCCCCTCTCACCGTCCCCACTCCCGTCCCCTCTCACCGTCCCCGCTCCCCGTCCCCGCTCCCCGTCCCCGCTCCCCGTCCCCACTCACCGTCCCCACTCACCGTCCCCACTCCCCGTCCCCAATCCCCGTCCCCAATCCCCGTCCCCTCTCACCGTCCCCTCTCCCCATCCCCTCTCACCGTCCCCACTCCCGTCCCCTCTCACCGTCCCCACTCCCGTCCCCTCTCACCGTCCCCGCTCCCCCGTCCCCGCTCCCCGTCCCCTCTCACCGTCCCCTCTCCCCATCCCCTCTCACCGTCCCCACTCCCGTCCCCTCACCGTCCCCACTCCCGTCCCCTCTCACCGTCCCCACTCCCCGTCCCCACTCCCCGTCCCCACACCCCACTCCCCGTCCCCACTCACCGTCCCCACTCCCCGTCCCCACTCACCGTTTCCGCTCACCGTCCCCACTCCCCACTCCCCACTCCCCGTCCCCGCTCCCCGTCCCCACTCCCCGTCCCCACTCCCCGTCCCCACTCCCCACTCCCCACTCCCCACTCCCCACTCCCCGTCCCCACTCCCCGTCCCCACTCCCCGTCCCCACTCCCCGTCCCAACTCAACATCCCCTTTCAACGTCCCCTTTCAACGTCCCCTTTCAACGTCCCCGCTCCCCGTCCCCGCTCCCCGAACCCGCACCCCGAACCCGCTCCCCGAACCGCTCCCCGAACCCGCTCACCGAACCCGCTCCCCGAACCCGCTCCCCGTCCCCGCTCCCCGAACCCGCACCCCGAACCCGCTCCCCGAACACGCTCCCCGTCCCCGCTCCCCGAACCCGCTCCCCGAACCCGCACCCCGAACCCGCACCCCGAACCCGCTCCCCGTCCCCGCTCCCCGTCCCCGCTCCCCGAACCCGCTCCCCGAACCCGCTCCCCGAACCCGCTCCCCGAACCCGCTCCCCGAACCCGCTCCCCGTCCCCGCTCCACGTCCCCGCTCCCCGTCCCCGCTCCCCGTCCCCGCTCCCAGTCCACGCTCCCCGTCCCCACTGTCTGTCCCCACTCCCCGTCCCCACTCCCCGTCCCCACTCACCGTCCCCACTCACCGTCCCCACTCACCGTCCCCACTCACCGTCCCCACTCCCCACTCCCCACTCACCGTCCCCACTCCCCACTCCCCACTCCCCGTCCCCACTCCCCACTCCCCACTCCCCGTCCCCACTCCCCGTCCCCACTCCCCGTCCCCTCTCCCCGTCCCCTCTCCCCGTCCCCTCTCCCCGTCCCCACTCCACGTCCCCACTCCACGTCCCCATTCAGCGTCCCCACTCCCGCACAACACTCCCCATTTCCCTTCCCTCCACCTCCTCACTGCACTCCCCTCCCTCAATCCCCTACCCCACACCCCTCCCCCACTGTGCTGCATCACTCCCCTCCCCCACTCCCCACTCCGCTTCCCTGCACCTCCTCACTGCCCTCCGCTACCACACTCCCATCCCCCACTACCGTCTCCCTCTCACCTACGGCACTCCCCTACCCCACACCAATCTCCGACACCATTCCCCTTCCCCACTCCGCTCCCCTACTCTCCTACCCCACACCCCTCCCCCACTCCCCTTCCCGCCCCTACCCCACTGCCCTAACTCACTCCCGGCCCCATCTCCACTACCCCATTCCCCTTCCCCATTCCCCATTCCCCTACCCCACTCCCATACCCCACCCCTCCCCCACTCACCTCCCCCCCACTCCTATCCACCTCTCCGCTTCCCAGCACCTCTTCACTGCCCACCCTGACCACACTCCCCTTCCCCACTCCCCTTCCCCACTCCCCTACCCCACTCCCCTACCGCACTCCCCTTCCCCACTCCCCTGCCCCACACCCCTGCCCCACTCCCCTGCCCCACTCCCCTAATTCACATCCCTCCCTCACATCCCTCCCTCACATCCCTCCCCCACTCCCCTACCCCAAACCCCGACCCCACCCCCTCCCCAACTACCCTCCCTCACTCCCCTTCCCCACTCCCCTCCCCTCCCCTGCATCTCTTCACTCCCCTCCCCTCCCCCACTCCGCTTCCCTGCACCTCCTCACTGCCCTCCGCTATCACACTCTGATCCCCCACTCCCCTCCCCCACTCCCCTCCCCCACTCCCCTCCCCCACTCCCCTCCCCCACTCCCCTCCCCCACTCCCCTACATCACAACCAATCCCCACTCCCCTACCCCACTCCCCTCCCCCACTCCCCTCCCCCACTCCCCTCCCCCACTCCCCTCCCCTCCCCCACTCCCCTCCCCCACTCCCCTCCCCCACTCCCCTCCCCCACTCCCCAATCCACTCCCCAATCCACTCCCCAATCCCCTCCCCCACTCCCCTCCCCCACTCCCCTCCCCAACACCTCTCCCACACTCCCCCGCCCCTCTCCCCCGCCCCTCTCCCCCGCCCCTCTCCCCCGCCCCTCTCCCCCGCCCCTCTCCCCCGCCCCACTCCCCCACCCGCACTCCACCCCCCACACCCCCATCCCACACCCCCACTCCCCTATCCCACTCCCCTAACCCACTCCCCCTACCCCACTCCCCTACCCCACGCCCCTATCCCACACCCATACCCCACTCCCCAACACCACTCCCCAACCCCAACCCCACTCCCCTACACCATTCCCATACCCCCCACTCCCTTCCACCACACCAACACCCCACCTCACATCCCCACCTCACATCCCCACCTCACATCCCCACCTCACATCCCCACCTCACATCCCCACCTCACATCCCCACCTCACCTCCCCACCTCACCTCCCCACCTCACCTCCCCACCTCACCTCCCCAACTCACCTCCCCAACTCACCTCCCCAACTCACCTCCCCAACTCACCCTCCCCAACTCACCTCCCCAACTCCCCTCCCCCTCACCCCTCCCCCCTCACACCCCTCCCCCTCACCCCTCCCCCTCACCCCTCCCCCTCACCCCTCCCCACTCCCCTCCCCCTACTCCCCTCCCCCACTCCCCTCCCCCCACTCCCCTCCCCCACTCCCCTCCCCCACTCCCCTCCCCCACTCCCCTCCCCTCCACTCCCCTCCCCCACTCCCCTCACCCCTCCCCCACTCCCCTCCCCCACTCCCCTCCCCCACTCCGCTCCCCCACTCCGCTCCCCCACTCCCCTATCCCACTCCCCTATCCACTCCCCTATCCCACTCCCCTATCCCACTCCCCTATCCCCACTCCCCTCTCACACTCCCCTATCCCACTCCACTCCCCTCCCCGACTCCCCTCCCCGACTCCACTCCCCTCCCCGACTCCCCTCCCCGACTCCACTCCCCTCCCCGACTCCACTCCCCTCCCCGACTCTACTCCCCTCCCCGACTCCACTCCCCTCCCCGACTCCACTCCCCTCCCCGACTCCACTCCCCTCCTCGACTCCACTCCCCTCCCCGACTCCACTCCCCTCCCCGACTCCACTCCCCTACCCCACTTCCCTGTTCCAACTCCCCTTTCCAACTCCCCTCCCCTCCATCTCCTCACTGCCCTCCCCTACCCCAACTCCCTGACACCTACTCTGAACCCCCATTCCCCATCTCCACTCCCCATCTCCACTCCCCATCTCCACTCCCAAACTCCACTCCCCATCTCCGACTCCCCTACGCCACTACCCCAACCCACTCACCTCCTCCACTCCACTCCTCCACTCCACTCCTCCACTCCCCTCCCCAACTCCCCTCCCCTACTCCCCTCCCCCACTCCCCTACCACACTACCCTACCCCACTACCCTCCCTCACATCCCTCCCCCACTCCGCGACCCCAAACCCCGACCCCACCCCCTCCCCAACTACCCTCCCTCACTCCCCTTCCCCACACCCCTCCCCCACTCCCCTCCCCTCCCCTGCATCTCCTCACTCCCCTCCCCTCCCCCACTCCGCTTCCCTGCACCTCATCACTGCCCTCCGCTACCACACTCCGATCCCCCACTCCCCTCCCCCACTCCCCTCCCCCACTCCCCTCCCCTCACATCCCCTCCCCCACTCCCCTCCCCCACTCCCCTCCCCCACTCCCCTCCCCCCACTCCCCTACATCACAACCAATCCCCACTCCCCTACCCCACACCCCACCCCCAAACCCCTTCACTACTACCCTCCCCAACTCCCCTCAGCCCACTCCCCAATCCCCTCCACTGCTACCCTCACCCCACTCCCCTCCCCCACTCCCCTCCCCCACTCCCCCTCCCCCACTCCCCTCCCCCACTCCCCTCCCCCACTCCCCTCCCCCACTCCGCTCCCCCTCTCCGCTCCCCCCACTCCCCTATCCCACTCCCCTATCCCACTCCCCTATCCCACTCCCCTATCCCACTCCCCTATCCCACTCCCTATCCACTCCCCTATCCCACTCCCCTATCCCACTCACTCCCCTCCCCGACTCCCCTCCCCGACTCCCCTCCCCGACTCCCCTCCTCGACTCCCCCTCCCGACTCTACTCCCCTCCCCGACTCTACTCCCCTCCCCGACTCTACTCCCCTCCCCGACTCCACTCCCCTCCCCCACTCCCCTACCCCACTTCCCTTTCCAACTCCCCTTTCCAACTCCCCTCCCCTCCATCTCCTCACTGCCCTCCCCTTCCCAACTCCCTGACACCACTCTGAACCCCCATTCCCCATCTCCACTCCCCATCTCCACTCCCCATCTCCACTCCCAATCTCCACTCCCCATCTCCACTCCCCTACGCCACTACCCCAACCCACTCACCTCCTCCACTCCTCCACTCCCCTCCCCCACTCCCCTCCCCCACTCCCCTACCACACTACCCTACCCCACTACCCTCCCTCACATCACTCCCCCACTCCGCGACCCCAAACCCCGACCCCACCCCCTCCCCAACTACCCTCCCTCACTCCCCTTCCCCACACCCCTCCCCCACTCCCCTCCCCTCCCCTGCATCTCCTCACTCCCCTCCCCTCCCCCACTCCGCTTCCCTGCACCTCATCACTGCCCTCCGCTACCACACTCCGATCCCCCACTCCCCTCCCCCACTCCCCTCCCCCAGTCCCCTCCCCTCCCCCACTCCCCTACATCACAACCAATCCCCACTCCCCTACCCCACTCCCCACCCCCAAACCCCTTCACTACTACCCTCCCCAACTCCCCTCAGCCACTCCCCAATCCCCTCCACTGCTACCCTCCCCAACTCCCCTCCCCAACTCCCCTCCGCCACTCCCCAACCCACTCCTCACCCCCTCCCCCTCCCCCTCCGCTACCCATTCCCCTCCCTCACTCCCCTCCCCCACACCCCTCCCCCACACCCCTCCCCCACACCCCTCCCCCACACCCCTCCCCCACACCCCTCCCCCACTCCTCTCCCCCACTCCCCTCCCCCACTCCAGTCCCCAACTCCCCTCCCCTACTCACCTCCCCAACTCCCCGTCCGCAATAAACTCCCCCACTCCCCTCCCCACTCCAGTCCCCAACTCCCCTTCCCCACCCCCATCCCCCTCCCAAAGTCCCCTCCGCAACTACGTTCCCCGACTCCCCCCACTGCCCTCCCCATTCCTCTACCCCACACCCCTCCCCCTCTCCTCTCCGCAACTCCCCTCAACCACTCTGCTCCCCCAATCCCAGCCTCAACTCCCCTCCCCCACTCTCCTACCCCACTCTCCTACCCCACTCCCCTACCCCACTCCCCTACCCCACTCCCCTCCCCCACTCCCCTCCCCCACTCCCCTCCCCCACTCCCCTCCCCTCCCCCACTCCCCTCCCCAACACTCCTCCCCCACTTCCCTCACCAACTTCCATACTCCACTCCCCTCTTCCACTCCAGTCCCCAACTCCCTCCCCCACTCCACTCCCTCTCTCCCCTCCCCCACTACAGTGCCTAACTCCCCACCCCCACACCCTTCCTCAACTCCCCTCCTCAACTCCCCTCCTCAACTCCCCTCCCCAACTCCCCTCCCCAACTCCCCTCCCCAACTCCCCTCCCCAACTCCCCTCCCCAACTCCCCTCCCAACTCCCCTCCCAACTCCCCTCCCAACTCCCCTCCCAACTCCCCTCCACAACACCCCTCCACAACACCCCTCCCTCACTCCCGTACCCCAACTCCCCTCCCCAACTCCTTTCCCTCACCCCCCTACACCATTCCCCTCCCCAACTCCCCTCCCGCACCCCACTCGCTAACTCCCCTCCCCAATCCACTCCCCCCGCTCCCCTACATCACAACCAATCCCCACTCCCTTCCCCCACTCCCCACCGCCAATCCCCTACACTACTACCCTCCCCAACTCCCCTCCCCCACTCCCCAACCCACTCCCCTCCCCCTCCTCTCTGTAACTCCCCCCACTCCCCTCCCCCACTCCCCTCCCCCACTCCCCTCCCCCATTCCCCTCCCCCACTCCCCTCCACCACTCCCCTCCCCACTCCCCTACCCCACTCCCCTCCCTCACATCCCTCCCCCACTCCCCTACCCCAAACCCCGACCCCACCCCTCCCCAACTACCCTCCCTCACTCCCTTTCCCCACTCCCCTCCCCCACTCCCCTCCCCCACTCCCCTCCCCCACGCCCCTCCCCCACACCCCTCCCCCACACCCCTCCACTCCCCTGCACCTCCTCACTGCCCTCCGCTACCACATCCGATCCCCCACTCCCCACTCCCCTCCCCAACTCCCATCTACAACTCCCCTCCCCAACTCCACTACCCCGTTTCCCTTCCCCATTCCCCTACCCCACTCCCATACCCCACCACTCCCCCACTCCCGTCCACCTCTCTGCTTCCCAGCACCTCTTCACTGCCCTCCCTTCCCCACTCCCCTTCCCCACTCCCCTTCCCCACTCCCCTTCCCCACTCCCCTTCCCCACTCCCCTTCCCCACTCCCCTTCCCCACTCCCCTTCCCCACTCCACGACCCCACAAGCCTCCCCCACACCCCTACCCCACTCGCCCCCCTACTACCCTGCCCCACTCCGCTACTACACTCCCCTACCCCACACCCCGAAAGCACATCCGTAACCCACTCCCCTACCCAACTACTGCTCCCCAACTCTCCGACCCCAATGCCCTCCCCCACTCCCCTTCTCTTCATCTCCTCACTGCATTCCCCTCCCCCACTCCCCTCCCCCCTTCCTTCTGCTCCTCACTGCCCTCCCCCACCCAGTTCCCCTACGCCACCGCCTCTCTCCCTCCCCACGTCACTCCGCTATCCTACACCTCCTCACTGCCCTCCCCTACCCCACACCCCCACTCCACTACCCTCGTACACTGCCCTACCTCACTCCACTCCCCCAGTTACCGCCCCCCATACCCTACCTCACTCCCCTAACCCACACCCTTCCCCCATTCCACTACCTCAATCCCCTCCGCCGTACATCTACCTCACTCCCCTACCACGCTCTCCTACCCCGCTCCCCCACCCCGCTCCCCTACCCCACTCACCTAAACCCTCACCCCTCCCCCATTACCGTCCCCCACTCCCCTTCCCGCCAAATCCTCACTGTCCTCCCCCACCCCACTCCCCTGCCTGACTCCCCATTCCTCCACATCCTCACTGTGCTCCCCACCCCCGCTCCCCACCCCCGCCCCCCCTACCCCGCCCCTTTACCCCGCCCCCCCACCCCGCACCCCCACCCCGTGCCCCCCTACCCCGTGCCCCCTACCCCGCGCCCCCCTACCCCGCGCCCCCTACCCCACGCCAACTACCCCGCTCCCTTGCACCACTCCAACTCCCCAACTCCCCTCCCCCACTCCCCTCCCCCACTCCCTTCCCCCACTCCCTTCCCCCACTCCCTTCCCCCACTCCCCTCCCCCACTCCCCTCCCCCACTCCCCTCCCCCACTCCCCTCCCCCACTCCCCTCCCCCACTCCCCTCCCCCACTCCCCACACACTCTGCTCCCCGACTCCCCTACCCCACTTCCCTCTCCAACTCCCCTCGCCTCCATCTCCTCACTGCCCTCCCCTATCCAACTCCCTGACACCACTCTGCACCCCCACTCCCCATCTCCACTCCCCGACCCTCTATCCCAACCCACTCCCCTCCTCCACTCCCCTCCCCCATTCCACTACCTCAATCCCCTCCCCATAACCCTACCTCACTCCCCTCCCCCACTCCCCTCCCCCACTCCCCGCTCCCACACCCCACTCCCCCACCCCCGCTCCCCCACCCCCGCTCCCCCACCCCCTCCCCCCACCCCCTCCCCCACCCCCTCCCCCACCCCCCTACCCCACTCACCTCCCCCACTCACCTCCCCCACTCACCTCCCCCACTCACCTCCCCCACTCACCTACCCACACTAACCTACCCCTCTCCCCCGCCCCTCTCCCCCGCCCCTCTCCCCCGCCCCTCTCCCCCGCCCCTCTCCCCCGCCCCTCTCCCCCGCCCCTCTCCCCGCCTTTCTCCCCGCCCCACTCCACCCCCCACTCCCCCCCTCACTCCCCCTTCGCACACCCCCCCCACTCCCCCTTCGCACACCCCCCACTCCCCTATCCCACTCCCCTATCCCACTCCCCTATCCCACTCCCCTACCCCACTCCCCTACCCCACTCCCCTACCCCACTCCTCTACCCAAATCCCCTACCCCACACCCCAACCCCACGCCCCAACACCACTCCCCTCCCCCACTCCCCTACATAACAACAAATCCCCACTCCCCTACCCCACTCCCCACCCCCAAACCCCTTCACTACTACCCTCCCCAACTCCCCTCAGCCACTCCCCAATCCCCTCCACTACTACCCTCCCCAACTCCGCTCCCCAACTCCCCTCCGCCACTCCCCAACCCACTCCTCTCCCCCTCCCCCTCCGCTACCCATTCCCCTCCCTCCCTCCCCTCCCTCACTCCCCTCCCCCACACCCCGCCCCCACCCCCCTCCCCCACACCCCTCCCCCACACCCCTCCCCCACTCCCCTCCCCCACTCCCCTCCCCCACTCCCCTCCCCCACTCCTCTCCCCCACTTCCCTCCCCCACTCCCCTACCCCACTACCCTCCCCCACACCCTCCTCAACACCTCTCCCACACACCCCTACCCCACTCCCCTCCCCCACTCCAGTCCCCAACTCCCCTCCCCCACTCACCTCCCCAACTCCCCGTCCGCAATCAACTCCCCCACTCCCCTCCCCACTCCAGTCCCCAACTCCCCTTCCCCACACCCATCCCCCATGCCCCTCCCAAAGTCCCCTCCGCAACTACGTTCCCCGACTCCCCCCACTGCCCTCCCCATTCCTCTACCCCACACCCCTCCCCCTCTCCTCTCCGCAACTCCCCTCAACCACTCTGCTCCCCCAATCCCTGCCTCAGCTCCCCTCCCTTACTCTCCTACCCCACTCTCCTACCCCACTCTCCTACCCCACTCTCCTACCCCACTCTCCTACCCCACTCTCCTACCCCAATCTCCTACCCCACTCTCCTACCCCACTCTCCTACCCCACTCTCCTACCCCACTCTCCTACCCCACTCCCCTACCCCACTCCCCTACCCCACTCCCCTCACCCCACTCCCCTCACCCCACTCCCCTCACCCCACTCCCCTCACCCCACTCCCCTCACCCCACTCCCCTCACCCCACTCCCCTCACCCCACTCCCCTCACCCACTCCCCTCACCCAACACTCCTCCCCCACTTCCCGCACCAACTCCCATACTCCACTCCCCTCTTCCACTCCAGTCCCCAACTCCCTCCCCCACTCCACTCCCTCACTCCCCTCCCCCACTCCAGTGCCTAACTCCCCACCCCCACACCCTTCCTCAACTCCCCTCCCCAACTCCCCTCCCCAACTCCCCTCCCCAACACCCCTCCCCAACTCCCCTCCCCAACACCCCTCCACAACAGCCCTCCCTCACTCCCCTACCCCAACTCCCCTCCCCAACTCCTTTCCCTCACCCCCCTACACCATTCCCCTCCCCAACTCCCCTCCCCAACCCCCCTCCCCAACTCCCCTCCCGCACCCCACTCGCTAACTCCCCTCCCCAATCCACTCCCCCCGCTCCCCTACATCACAACCAATCCCCACTCCCTTCCCCCACTCCCCACCGCCAATCCCCTACACTACTACCCTCCCCAACTCCCCTCCCCCACTCCCCAACCCCACTCCCCAACCCACTCCCCTCCCCCTCCTCTCTGTAACTCCCCTCACTCCCCTCCCCCACTCCCCTCCCCCACTCCCCTCCCCCACTCCCCTCCCCCACTCCCCTCCCCCACTCCCCTACCCCACTCCCCTACCCCACTCCCCTCCCCCACTCCCCTCCCCCACTCCCCTCCCCCACTCCCCTCCCCCACTCCCCTACCCCAAACCCCGACCCCACCCCCTCCCCAACTACCCTCCCTCACTCCCCTTCCCCACTCCACTCCACTCCCCTGCACCTCCTCACTCCCCTCCCCTCCCCCACTCCGCTTCCCTGCACCTCCTCACTGCCCTCCGCTACCACATCCGATCCCCCACTCCCCTCCCCCACTCCCCTCCCCCACTCCCCTCCCCAACGCCCCTCCCCAACGCCCCTCCCCAACGCCCCTCCCCAACGCCCCTCCCCAACTCCCCTCCCCAACTCCCCTCCCCAACTCCCGTCTACAACTCCCCTCCCCAACTCCACTACCCCGTTTCCCTTCCCCATTCCCATACCCCACTCCCATACCCCACCACTCCCCCACTCCCGTCCACCTCTCTGCTTCCCAGCACCTCTTCATTGCCCTCCCTTCCCCACTCCCCTTCCCCACTCCCCTTCCCCACACCCCTTCCCCACTCCACGACCCCACAAGCCTACCCCACACCCCTACCCCACTCGCCCCCCTACTACCCTGCCCCACTCCGCTACTACACTCCCCTACCCCACACCCCGACACCACATCCGTAACCCACTCCCCTACCCAACTACTGCTCCCCAACTCTCCGACCCAGTGCCCTCCCCCACTCCCCTTCTCTTCATCTCCTCACTGCATTCCCCTCCCCCACTCCCCTCCCCTACTCCCCTTCCTTCTGCTCCTCACTGCCCTCCCCTACCCAGTTCCCCTACGCCACCGCCTCTCTCCCTCCCCACGTCACTCCGCTATCCTCCACCTCCTCACTGCCCTCCCCTACCCCACACCCCCACACCACTCCCCTCATACACTGCCCTACCTCACTCCACTCCCCCAGTTACCGCCCCCCATACCCTACCTCACTCCCCTAACCCACTCCCTTCCCCCATTCCACTACCTCAATCCCCTCCGCCATACATCTACCTCACTCCCGTACCTCACTCCCGTACCTCACTCCCCTACCTTGCTCCCCTAACTCGCTCCCCTACCCCGCTCCCCTATCCCACTCACTTAAGCCCTCACCCCTCCCCCATTACCCTCCCCCACTCCCCTTCCCGCCAAATACTCAATGCCCTCCCCCACCCCACTCCCCTGCCTGACTCCCCATTCCTCCACCTCCTCACTGTGCTCCCCACCCCCGCTCCCCGCCCACGCCCCCCCTACCCCGCCCCTTTACCCCGTCCCCCCCACCCCGCACCCCCACCCCGCACCCCCACCCCGCACCCCCACCCCGCACCCCCACCCCGCGCCCCCCTACCCCGCGCCCCCCTACCCCACGCCAACTACCCCGCTCCCTTGCACCACTCCAACTCCCCAACTCCCCTCCCCCTCACCCCTCCCCCACTCCCTTCCCCCACTCCCTTCCCCCACTCCCTTCCCCCACTCCCTTCCCCCACTCCCTTCCCCCACTCCCCTCCCCCACTCCCCTCCCCCACTCCCCTCCCCCACTCCCCTCCCCCACTCCCCTCCCCCACTCCCCTCCCCCACTCCCCTCCCCCACTCCCCTCCCCCACTCCCCAACTCCCCTCCCCCACTCCCCAACCCACTCTCCTCCCCGACTCCCCTACCCCACTTCCCTCTCCAACTCCCCTCCCCTCCATCTCCTCACTGCCCTCCCCTATCCAACTCCCTGACAGCACTCTGCACCCCCACTCCCCATCTCCACTCCCCGACCCTCTATCCCACCCCACTCCCCTCCTCCACTGCCCTCCCCCTTTCCACTACCTCAATCCCCTCCCCCATAACCCTACCTCACTCCCCTCCCCCACTCCCCTCCTCCACGCCCCTCCTCCACGCCCCTCACCCACGCCCCTCACCCACGCCCCTCACCCACGCCCCTCACCCACGCCCCTCCCCCACGCCCCTCCCCCACGCCCCTCCCCCACCCCCCGCACCCCCACCCCCGCTCCCCCACCCCCGCTCCCCCACCCCGCTCACCCACCCCCACCCCCACCCCCACCTCCACCCCCTCCCCCACCCCCCTCCCCCACCCCCCTCCCCCACCCACCTCCCCCACCCCCCTCCCCCACTCCCCTCCCCCACTCCCCTCCCACACTAACCTACCCCTCTCCCGTTCCCCTCTCCCCCGCCCCTCTCCCCCGCCCCTCTACACCCCCACTCCCCCCCCCCCACTCCCCCCCCCACTACCCCCCCCACTCCCCCCCCCACTACACCCCCCACTCCCCCCCACTACACCCCCCACTCCCCCCCCACTCCCCATCCCACACCCCCCACTCCCCCATCCCACTCCCCTATCCCACTCCCCTACCCCACTCCCCTACCCCACTCCCCTACCCCACACCCCAACCCCACACCCCAACCCCACACCCCAACCCCACACCCCAACACCACTCCCCAACCCCACTCCCCTACACCATTCCCCTACCCCACTCCCTTCCACCACTCCAACACCCCACTCCCCTCCCCCACTCCCCTCCCCCACTCCCCTACCTCACTCCGCTTACCTCCACCTCCTCAGTGCCCTACTCTACCACACTCCCCTGCCCCACTCCCCTCCCCCACTCGCCTGCCCCACTCACATACTCTCCACCTTCTCACTGCACTCCAGTACCCAACACCCCTACCCCACTTACCTCACCCACTCCCCTCCCTCTCTCCCCTTCCCTCCACCTCCTCACTGCACTCCCCTACCCAACTCCCCTACCCAACTCCCCTACCCAACTCCCCTACCCAACTCCCCTACCCAACTCCCCTACCCAACTCCCCTGTCCCACTCCCCTGCCCCACTCCCCTGCCCCACTCCCCTAAATCACACACCTCCACCACTCCACTCCCCCTCTTCCGTTCCCTCCACATCCTCACTGCGCTCCCCGACTCCACACCGCTATCCTACTCTACATCCCACTCCCCTCCCCAACTCCCCTGCGGCACTGCCCTCCCCAACTCCCCTACGGCACTGCCCTCCCCCACTCCCTAGGCCACTCCCCTTCATTCCACCTCATCACTGCCCTCCACCACCCCACTCCCCTTCCCCACTGCCATACCTCACTCCATTCCCCCACTCCCCTACCCCACTCCCCTAAACCCACTCCCCTAAACCCACTCCCCTAAACCCACTCCCCTAAACCCACTCCCCTAAACCCACTCCCCTAAACCCACTCCCCTGCCCCACACCCCTACCCCACTCCGCTTACCTCCACCTCCTCAGTGCCCTACCCTACCCCACTCCCCTGCCCCACTCCCCTGCCCCACTCCCCTGCCCCACTCCCCTGCCCCACTCCCCTGCCCCACTCCCCTGCCCCACTCCCCTACCCCACTCCCCTACCCCACTCCCCTACCCCACTCCCCTATCCCACTCCCCTACCCCACTCCCCTATCCCACTCCCCTATCCCACTCCCCTGCCCCACACCCCTACCCCACTCCGCTTACCTCCACCTCCTCAGTGCCCTACCCTACCCCACTCCCCTGCCCCACTCCCCTGCCCCACTCCCCTGCCCCACTCCCCTGCCCCACTCCCCTGCCCCACTCCCCTACCCCACTCCCCTACCCCACTCCCCTACCCCACTCCCCTACCCCACTCCCCTACCCCACTCCCCTATCCCACTCCCCTACCCCACTCCCCTATCCCACTCCCCTATCCCACTCCCCTATCCCACTCCCCTATCCCACTCCCCTATCCCACTCCCCTATCCCACTCCCCTATCCCACTCCCCTATCCCACTCCACTCCCCTCCCCGACTCCACTCCCCTCCCCGACTCCACTCCCCTCCCCGACTCCACTCCCCTCCCCGACTCCACTCCCCTCCCCGACTCCACTCCCCTCCCCGACTCCTCTCCCCTCCCCGACTCCACTCCCCTCCCCGACTCCACTCCCCTCCCCGACTCCACTCCCCTCCCCGACTCCCCTCCCCGACTCCACTCCCCTCCCCGACTCCCCTACCCCACTTCCCTTTCCAACTCCCCTCCCCAACTCCCCTCCCCTCCATCTCCTCACTGCCCTCCCCTACCCAACTCCCTGACACCACTCCCCATCTCCACTCCCCATCTCCACTCCCCATCTCCACTCCCCATCTCCACTCCCCATCTCCACTCCCCATATGCACTCCCCTACACCACTACCCCACCCCACTCCCCTCCCCAACTCCCCTCCCCCACTCCCCTCCCCCACTCCCCCATTCCCCTCCCACACTAACCTACCCCACTCCACTGCCCCACACCCCTACTCCACTCCGCTTACCTCCACCTCCTCAGTGCCCTAATCTACCACACTCCCCTGCCCCACTCCCCTGCCCCACTCCCCTGCCCCACTCCCCTCCCCCACTCCCCTCCCCCACTCCCCTCCCCCACTCCCCTCCCCCACTCCCCTGCCTCACTCCCCTGCCTCACTCCCCTGCCTCACTCCCCTGCCTCACTCCCCTGCCCCACTCCCCTCCCCCACTCCCCTGCCCCACTCCCCTGCCCCACTCCCCTGCCCCACTCCCCTGCCCCACTCCCCTGCCCCACTCCCCTGCCCCACTCCCCTGCCCCACACCCCTACCCCACTCCGCTTACCTCCACCTCCTCAGTGCCCTAATCTACCACACTCCCCTGCCCCACTCCCCTCCCCCACTCGCCTGCCCCACTCACATACTCTCCACCTTCTCACTGCACTCCAGTACCCAACACCCCTACCCCACTTACCTCACCCACTCCCCTCCCTCTCTCCCCTTCCCTCCACCTCCTCACTGCACTCCCCTACCCAACTCCCCTACCCAACTCCCCTACCCAACTCCCCTACCCAACTCCCCTGTCCCACTCCCCTGCCCCACTCCCCTAAATCACACACCTCCACCACTCCACTCCCCCTCTTCCCTTCCCTCCACATCCTCACTGCGCTCCCCGACTCCACACCGCTATCCTACTCTACATCCCACTCCCCTACCCCACTCCCCTAACTCACTTCCCTCCCCCACTCACCTCCCCTACACCCCTTCTCCTCCTCACTGCCCTCCCCTCCCCAACTCCCCTACGGCACTGCCCTCCCCCACTCCCTAGGCCACTCCCCTTCATTCCACCTCATCACTGCCCTCCACCACCCCACTCCCCTTCCCCACTGCCATAACTCACTCCAATCCCCCACTCCAATCCCCCACTCCAATCCCCCACTCCCCTACCCCACTCCCCTAAACCCACTCCCCTAAACCCACTCCCCTAAACCCACTCCCCTAAACCCACTCCCCTAAACCCACTCCCCTAAACCCACTCCCCTAAACCCACTCCCCTAAACCCACTCCCCGAAACCCACTCCCCGAAACCCACTCCCCGAAACCCACTCCCCGAAACCCACTCCCCGAAACCCACTCCCCGAAACCCACTCCCCGAAACCCACTCCCCGAAACCCACTCCCCGAAACCCACTCCCCGAAACCCACTCCCCGAAACCCACTCCCCTAACCCACTCCCCTACCTCACTCCCCTACCCCACTCACTTAATACACACCCCTCCCCAACTCCCCTCCCCAACTTTCCTCAACCACTCACCTCACCAACTCCCATACCCCACTACACTCCCCAACTCCCCTCCGCAACTCCCATCCACAACACCCCTCCCTCACTCCCCAACCCCAACTCCCCTCCCCAACTCCTTTCCCTCACTCCCCTACACCATTCCCCTCCCGAACTCCCCTCCCCAACTCCCCTCCCCAACTCCCCTCCCCCACCCACTCCCCCACTGCCATACCTCACTCCCCTACCCCACTCCCCTACCCCACTCCCCTACCTCACTCCCCTACCCCACTCCACGACCCCACATGCCTCGCCCACACCCCTACCCCACTCGCCCCCCTACTACCCTACCCCACTCCGCTATTACACTCCCCTACCCCACTCCCCGACAGCACATCCATAACACACTCCCCTACCCAACTACTGCTCCCCAACTCTCCGAACCAAATACCCTCCCCCACTCCCCTTCTCTTCACCTCCTCAGTGCACTCCCCTCCCCCACTACCTTCCCTTACTCCCCTTCCTTCTGCTCCTCACTGCCCTCCCCTACCCAGATCCCCTACGCCACCGCCTCTCTCCCTCCCCACGTCACTCCCCTTCCCTCCACCTCCTCACTGGCCTCCCCTACCACACACCCCCAATCCACTCCCCTCAGACACTGCCCTACCTCACTCCACAACCCCCTCCCTCCGTCTCTTCATTCCACTCCACCTCCCCTTCCTCCCCCT
This sequence comes from Heterodontus francisci, assembly GCF_036365525.1. Lineage (NCBI taxonomy): Eukaryota > Metazoa > Chordata > Chondrichthyes > Heterodontiformes > Heterodontidae > Heterodontus > Heterodontus francisci. The sequence goes on along the minus strand of NW_027141641.1, from coordinate 26,871 downwards.
CTTCATTCCCATCAACCAACCCCACCCTCCGACTCTTCATTCCCCTCTGACAACCACTCCCTCCACCTCTTCATTAGTCACCACCTCCCCCTCCCTCCCCCTCTTCATTCTCCTCCACCTCCCGCTCCCTACCTCTCTTCATTCCCCTCAACCACCCCCTCCCTCCCCCTTCATTCTCCTCCACCTCCTCTCCCTACCCCTTTTAATTCCCCTCCACCTCCCCCACCCTCCCCATCTTCATTCCCATCCACCTCCCCCTCCCTCCCCCTGTTCATTCCCCTCCACCTCCCGCTCCCTCCCCCTCTTCATTCCCCTCCACCTCCCCTTCCCTCTCCCTCTTCATTCCCCTCCGCCTCCCACTCCCTCCCCCTCTTCATTCCCCTCCACCTCCCACTCCCTCCCCCTCTTCATTCCCATCCACCAACCCCTCCCTCCCCCTCGTCATTCCCCTCCACCTCCCCCTCCCTCCCCCTCTTCATTCCCAACCACCACCCCATCCCTCCCCCTCTTCATTCCCATCCACAACCCCCTCCCTCCCCCACTTCATTCCAATCCACCTCCCCCTCCCTCCCCCTCTTCATTCCCATCCACCAACCCCACCCTCCCACTCTTCATTCCCCTTCTGACACCCCCTCTCTCCCCCTCCTCATTCGACCCAACCTCCCCCTCCCTCCCCCTCTTCATTCCCGTCCACCTGCCCCTCCATCCCCATCTTCATACCCCTCCACCTGCCCCTCCCTCCCCATCTTCATTCCCATCCTCCTCCCCCTCCCTCCCACTCTTCATTCCCCTTCACCACCCCTTCCCACACCCTCTTCATTCCACTCCACCACCCACTCCCTCCCCCTCATCATTCCCATCCGCCATCCCCTCCCTCCGCCTCTTCATTCCCCTCCACCACCCCCTCCCACTCCTCTTCATTCCCCTCCACAACCCCCTCCCTCCCCCTCTTCAGTCTTCACCACCTCCCCTCCCTCCTCCTCTTCATTTCCCTCCACCACCCCCTCCCACCCCTCTTCATTCCCCTCTCCCACCCCATCCTCCCCTCTTCATTCCACTCCACCACCCCTCCCTCCCCTCATCATTCCCCTCCACCAACCCCTCCCTCCCCCTCTTCATTCCTCTCCACCTCCCCCTCTGTCCCCCTCTTAATTCCCGTCCACCTCCCCCACCCTCCCCATCTTCATTCCCATCCACCTCCCACTCCCTCCCCCTCTTCATTCCCGTCCACCTCCCACTCCCTCCCCCTCTTCATTCCCCTCCACCTCCCACTCCCTCCCCCTCTTCATTCCCCTCCACCTCCCACTCCCTCCCCCTCTTCATTCCCCTCCACCTCCCACTCCCTCCCCCTCATCATTCCCATCCACCACACCCTCCCTCCCCCTCTTCATTCCCATCCACCATTCCATCCCTCCCCCTCTTCATTCCCCTCCACCTCCCACTCCCTCCCCCTCTTCAACCCCCTCCCTCCCCCTCTTCATTCCACTCCACCTCCCCCTCCCTCCCCCTCTTCATTCCCATCAACCAACCCCACCCTCCCACTCTTCATTCCCCTCTGACACCACCTCCCTCCCCCTCTTCATTCGTCACCACATCCCCCTCCCTCCCCCTCTTCATACCCCTCAACCAACCCCACCCTCCCCCTCTTCATTCTCCTCCACCTCCACTCCCTACCCCTTTTCATTCCCCTCCACCTCCCCCGCCCACCACATCTTCATTCCCATACACCTCCCCTACCCTCCCCCTGTTCATTCCCCTCCACCTCCCCCTCCCTCCCCCTCTTCATTCCCCTCCACCTCCCTCCCCCTCTTCATTCCCTTCCACCTCCCACTCCCTCCCCCTCTTCATACCACTCCACCTCCCACTCCCCCCCTCTTCATTCCCATCCACCACCTCCTGCCTCCCCATCTTCATTCCCATCCACCAACCCCTCCCTCCCCCTCGTCATTCCCCTCCACGTCCCCCTCCCTCCGCCTTTTCATTCCCCTCCACCACCCCCTCCCTCCCCTCTTCATTACACTCTACCACCCCCTCCCTCCCCCCCTTCATTCCCATCCACCACCCCATCCCGCCCCCTCTTCATTCCCCTCTGACACCCCCTCCCGCCCCCTCTTCATTCGTCACCACCTCCCCCTCCCACCCTCTCTTCTTTCCCCTCCACCTACCCCTCCCTCCCCCTCTTCATTCCCCTCCACCTCCCCCTCCCTCCCCCTCTTCATTCCCCTCCACCTCCCCCTCCTTCCCCCTCTTCATTCCCCTCCACCACCCCCTCCCACCCCTCTACATTCCCCTCCACCACCCCCTCCCTCCCCCTCTTCATTCTTCACCACCTCCCCCTCCCACCTCTCTTCATTCCACTCTCCCACCCCGTCCTCCCGTCTTCATTACCCTCCCCCTCCTCCTCCATCCCCCTCTTCATTCCCCTCCACCTACCCCTCCCTCCCCTCATCATTCCCCTCCACCAACCACTCCCTCCCCCTCTTCATTCCCATCCACATCCCCCTCCCTCCCCCTCTTCATTCCCATCCACCACACCTTCCCTCCACATTATCTTGCCCCTCCACCACCCCTCATTTTCCCTCCTCTTTCCCCTACTCCTCCCACTCCCTCCCCCTCTTAATTCCCCTCCACCTCCCCCTCCCTCCCCCTCTTCATTTCCCCCCCACCTCACCCTCCCTCCCCCTCGTCATTCCCCTCCATGTCCCCCTCCCTCCCCCTTTTCATTCCCCTCCACCACCCCCTCCCTCCCCTCTTCATTACACTCTACCACCCCCTCCCTCCCCCCCTTCATTCCCATCCACCACCCCATCCCGCCCCCTCTTCATTCCCCTCTGACACCCCCTCCCGCCCCCTCTTCATTCGTCACCACCTCCCCCTCCCTCCCTCTCTTCTTTCCCCTCCACCTCCCCCTCCCTCCCCCTCTTCATTCCCCTCCACCTCCCCCTCCCTCCCCCTCTTCATTCCCCTCCACCTCCCCCTCCCTCCCCCTCTTCATTCCCCTCCACCTCCCCCTCCCTCCCCCTCTTCATTCCCCTCCACCACCCCCTCCCACCCCTCCACATTCCCCTCCACCACCCCCTCCCTCCCCCTCTTCATTCTTCACCACCTCCCCCTCCCACCTCTCTTCATTCCCCTCTCCCACCCCGTCCTCCCGTCTTCATTACCCTCCCCCTCCTCCTCCATCCCCCTCTTCATTCCCCTCCACCTACCCCTCCCTCCCCTCATCATTCCCCTCCACCAACCACTCCCTCCCCCTCTTCATTCCCATCCACATCCCCCTCCCTCCCCCTCTTCATTCCCATCCACCACACCTTCCCTCCACATTATCTTGCCCCTCCACCACCCCTCATTTTCCCTCCTCTTTCCCCTACTCCTCCCACTCCCTCCCCCTCTTAATTCCCCTCCACCTCCCCCTCCCTCCCCCTCTTCATTTCCCCCCCACCTCACCCTCCCTCCCCCTCGTCATTCCCCTCCATGTCCCCCTCCCTCCCCCTTTTCATTCCCCTCCACCACCCCCTCCCTCCCCTCTTCATTACACTCTACCACCCCCTCCCTCCCCCCCTTCATTCCCATCCACCACCCCATCCCGCCCCCTCTTCATTCCCCTCTGACACCCCCTCCCGCCCCCTCTTCATTCGTCACCACCTCCCCCTCCCTCCCTCTCTTCTTTCCCCTCCACCTCCCCCTCCCTCCCCCTCTTCATTCCCCTCCACCTCCCCCTCCCTCCCCCTCTTCATTCCCCTCCACCTCCCCCTCCCTCCCCCTCTTCATTCCCCTCCACCTCCCCCTCCCTCCCCCTCTTCATTCCCCTCCACCACCCCCTCCCACCCCTCCACATTCCCCTCCACCACCCCCTCCCTCCCCCTCTTCATTCTTCACCACCTCCCCCTCCCACCTCTCTTCATTCCCCTCTCCCACCCCGTCCTCCCGTCTTCATTACCCTCCCCCTCCTCCTCCATCCCCCTCTTCATTCCCCTCCACCTACCCCTCCCTCCCCTCATCATTCCCCTCCACCATCCACTCCCTCCCCCTCTTCATTCCCATCCACATCCCCCTCCCTCCCCCTCTTCATTCCCATCCACCACACCTTCCCTCCACATTATCTTGCCCCTCCACCACCCCTCATTTTCCCTCCTCTTTCCCCTACTCCTCCCACTCCCTCCCCCTCTTAATTCCCCTCCACCTCCCCCTCCCTCCCCCTCTTCATTTCCCCCCACCTCACCCTCCCACCCCCTCTTCATTCCCCTCCACATCCCCCTCCCACCCCCTCTTCATTACACTCCACCACCACCTCCCTCCTCCTCTTCATTCCCCTCCACCAGCCCCTCCCTCCCCCTCTTCATTCCCCTCCACGTCCCCATCCCTCCCCCTCATCATTCCCATCCGCCATCCCCTCCCTCCCCCTCTTCATTCTTCACCACCTCCCCCTCCCTCCCCCTCTTCATTCCGCTGTACCACCCCCTCCCTTCCCTCTTCATTCCACTCCACCCCTCTCCCCCTATTCAATCCCCTCCACCATCCCCTCCCTCCCCCTCTTCATTCGTCAACACCTCCCCCTCCCTCCCCCTCTTCATTCACCTCCCCTCCTCCTCCCAACCCCTCTTCATTCCCCTCCACCTACCCCTCCCTCCCCTCTTCATTCCCCTCCAACAAACTCTCCCTCCCCCTCTTCAGTACACTCCACCACCCCCTCCCTCCCCCTCTTCATTCCCCTAAACATCCGCCTCCCTCCCAATCTTCATTCCCATCCACCACCCACTCCCTCTCCCTCCCTCACACAATTCATTCCACTCCACATCCCCCTCCCACCCCCTCTTCATTCCACTCCACCACCCCCTCCCTCCCCCTCTTCATTCCCCTCCACAACCCCCTCCCTCCCCCTCTGCATTCCACTCCACCAACCCCTACCTTCCCCTCTTCAAGCCCCGCCACCACCCCCTCCTTCCCCCTCTTCAGTGCCCTCCACCTCCCCCTCCTTCCCCTCTTAATTCCCCTCCACCTCCCCATCCTTCCCCCTCTTCATTCCCATCCACCAGCCCCTCCCTCCCCCACTTCATTCTCCTCCACCTCCACTCCCTACCCCTTTTCATTCCCCTCCACCTCCCCCGCCCTCCACATCTTCATTCCCATACACCTCCCCTACCCTCCCCCTGTTCATTTCCCTCCACCTCCCCCTCCCTCCCCCTCTTCATTCCCCTCCACCTCCCTCCCCCTCTTCATTCCCTTCCACCTCCCACTCCCTCCCCCTCTTCATACCACTCCACCTCCCACTCCCCCCCTCTTCATTCCCATCCACCACCTCCTGCCTCCCCATCTTCATTCCCATCCACCAACCCCTCCCTCCCCCTCGTCATTCCCCTCCACGTCCCCCTCCCTCCCCCTTTTCATTCCCCTCCACCACCCCCTCCCTCCCCTCTTCATTACACTCTACCACCCCCTCCCTCCCCCCCTTCATTCCCATCCACCACCCCATCCCACCCCCTCTTCATTCCCCTCTGACACCCCCTCCCGCCCCCTCTTCATTCGTCACCACCTCCCCCTCCCACCCTCTCTTCTTTCCCCTCCACCTCCCCCTCCCTCCCCCTCTTCATTCCCCTCCACCTCCCCCTCCCTCCCCCTCTTCATTCCCCTCCACCTCCCCCTCCCTCCCCCTCTTCATTCCCCTCCACCACCCCCTCCCACCCCTCTACATTCCCCTCCACCACCCCCTCCCTCCCCCTCTTCATTCTTCACCACCTCCCCCTCCCACCTCTCTTCATTCCCCTCTCCCACCCCGTCCTCCCGTCTTCATTACCCTCCCCCTCCTCCTCCATCCCCCTCTTCATTCCCCTCCACCTACCCCTCCCTCCCCTCATCATTCCCCTCCACCAACCACTCCCTCCCCCTCTTCATTCCCATCCACATCCCCCTCCCTCCCCCTCTTCATTCCCATCCACCACACCTTCCCTCCACATTATCTTGCCCCTCCACCACCCCTCATTTTCCCTCCTCTTTCCCCTTCTCCTCCCACTCCCTCCCCCTCTTAATTCCCCTCCACCTCCCCCTCCCTCCCCCTCTTCATTTCCCCCCCACCTCACCCTCCCTCCCCCTCGTCATTCCCCTCCATGTCCCCCTCCCTCCCCCTTTTCATTCCCCTCCACCACCCCCTCCCTCCCCTCTTCATTACACTCTACCACCCCCTCCCTCCCCCCTTCATTCCCATCCACCACCCCATCCCGCCCCCTCTTCATTCCCCTCTGACACCCCCTCCCGCCCCCTCTTCATTCGTCACCACCTCCCCCTCCCTCCCTCTCTTCTTTCCCCTCCACCTCCCCCTCCCTCCCCCTCTTCATTCCCCTCCACCTCCCCCTCCCTCCCCCTCTTCATTCCCCTCCACCTCCCCCTCCCTCCCCCTCTTCATTCCCCTCCACCACCCCCTCCCACCCCTCCACATTCCCCTCCACCACCCCCTCCCTCCCCCTCTTCATTCTTCACCACCTCCCCCTCCCACCTCTCTTCATTCCCCTCTCCCACCCCGTCCTCCCGTCTTCATTACCCTCCCCCTCCTCCTCCATCCCCCTCTTCATTCCCCTCCACCTACCCCTCCCTCCCCTCATCATTCCCCTCCACCAACCACTCCCTCCCCCTCTTCATTCCCATCCACATCCCCCTCCCTCCCCCTCTTCATTCCCATCCACCACACCTTCCCTCCACATTATCTTGCCCCTCCACCACCCCTCATTTTCCCTCCTCTTTCCCCTACTCCTCCCACTCCCTCCCCCTCTTAATTCCCCTCCACCTCCCCCTCCCTCCCCCTCTTCATTTCCCCCCACCTCACCCTCCCACCCCCTCTTCATTCCCCTCCACATCCCCCTCCCACCCCCTCTTCATTACACTCCACCACCACCTCCCACCCCCTCTTCATTACACTCCACCACCACCTCCCTCCTCCTCTTCATTCCCCTCCACCAGCCCCTCCCTCCCCCTCTTCATTCCCCTCCACGTCCCCATCCCTCCCCCTCATCATTCCCATCCGCCATCCCCTCCCTCCCCCTCTTCATTCTTCACCACCTCCCCCTCCCTCCCCCTCTTCATTCCGCTGTACCACCCCCTCCCTTCCCTCTTCATTCCACTCCACCCCCCTCCCCCTATTCAATCCCCTCCACCATCCCCTCCCTCCCCCTCTTCATTCGTCAACACCTCCCCCCCCCTCCCCCTCTTCATTCACCTCCCCTCCTCCTCCCAACCCCTCTTCATTCACCTCCACCTACCCCTCCATCCCCTCTTCATTCCCCTCCAACAAACTCTCCCTCCCCCTCTTCATTACACTCCACCACCCCCTCCCTCCCCCTCTTCATTCCCCTAAACATCCGCCTCCCTCCCACTCTTCATTCCCATCCACCACCCCCTCCCTCTCCCTCCCTCACACAATTCATTCCACTCCACATCCCCCTCCCACCCCCTCTTCATTCCACTCCACCACCCCCTCCCTCCCCCTCTTCATTCCCCTCCACAACCCCCTCCCTCCCCCTCTGCATTCCACTCCACCAACCCCTACCTTCCCCTCTTCAAGCCCCGCCACCACCCCCTCCTTCCCCCTCTTCAGTGCCCTCCACCTCCCCCTCCTTCCCCTCTTAATTCCCCTCCACCTCCCCATCCTTCCCCCTCTTCATTCCCATCCACCAGCCCCTCCCTCCCCCACTTCATTCCCCTCCACGTCCCCATCCCTCCCCCTCATCATTCCCATCCGCCATCCCCTCCCTCTGCCTCTTCATTCTCCTCCACCACCCCCTCCCACCCCTCTTCATTCCCCTCCACCACCCCCTCCCTCCCCCTCTTCATTCCACTCCACCCCCTCCCCTATTCAATCCCCTCCACCACCCCCTCCCACTCCTCTTCATTCCCCTCCACCACCCCCTCCCTCCCCCTCTTCATTCCACTCCACGCCCCTCCCCCTATTCAATCCCCTCCACCATCCCCTCCCTCCCCCTCTTCATTCACCTCCACCACCCCCTCCCTCCCCCTCCCTCCCCCTCCTCCTCCCTCCCACCCTTCTTTCACCTCCACCTACCCCCTCCCTCCCCCTCTTCATTCCACTCCACCACCCCCTCCCTCTCCCTCTTCATTCCCCTCCCATTCCTCGTACCACCCCCTCTTCATTCCCCTCCACCATCCCCTCCCTCCCCACTTCATTCTTCACCACCTCCCCCTCCTTCCCCTCTTCATTCCCCTCCCCCTCCCCACCCTCCCCTCTTCATTCCCCTCCCCCTCCCCGTACCTCCCCCTCTTCATTGCCCTCCACCAACCACTCCCTCCCCCTCTTCATTCCCCTCCCCCACCCTCCCACTCTTCATTCTCCTCCCCCTCCCTCTGACTCTTCATTCTCCTCCCCCTCTCTTCCCCTCTTCATTCCCCTCCCCCTCCTCCTCCCTCCCCCTCTTCATTCACCTCCACCTCCCCCTCCCTCCCCCTCTTCATTCCACTACACCACCCCCACCCTCCCCCTCTTTATTCCACTCCACCACCCCCTCCCTCCCCCTCTTCATTCCCATCCACCACCCTTTCCCTTCCCCGCTTCATTCGCCTCCCCCGCTTCATTCGCCTCCCCCTCCCCATCCCTCCCCCTCTTCATTCCCCTCCCCCTCGCTCCCCCTCTTCATTCCCCTCCCCATCCCGCTCCCTCCACCTCTTCATTCCCATCCACCACCCCGTCCCTCCCCCTCCCTCCCACTCTTCATTCCACTACACCTCCCCCTCCCTCCCACTCTTCATTCCACTCCACCACCCCCTCCCACAACCCTCTTCATTCCCAGCCACCTCTCCCTACCTCCCCCTCTTCATTCCCCTCCAACTCCCCCACCCTCCCCCTTTTCATTCCCATCCACCTCCCCCTCCCACGCCCTCATCATTCCCCTCCCCCTCCCTCCCCTCTTCATTCCCCTCCCCCTGCCTTCCCCTCTTCATTCCCCTCGCCCTCCTCCTCCATCCCCCTCTTCATTCACCTGCACCTACCCCTCCCTCCCCCTCTTCATTGCCCTCCACCAGCCCCTCCCTCCCCCTCTTCATACCCCTCCACCATCCACTCCCTCCCCCACTTCATTCTTCATCACCTCCCCCACCCTCCCTCTCCCTCCCCCTCTTCATTCCCCTCCCTCCCCCTCTTCATTCCACTCCACCACCCCCTTCCTCCCCTCTTCATTCCCCTCCCCTTCCCCGTACCGCCCCCTCTTCATTCACCTCCAACTTCACCCTCCCTCACCCTCTTCATTCCACTCCACCACCCCCTCCCTCCCCCTCTTCATTCCCATCCCATTCCCCGTACCAACCGCTCTTCATTCCCCTCCACCATCCCCTCCCTCCCCCACTTCATTCTTCACCACCTGCCCCTCCCTCCCCCTCTTCATTCCCCTCCCACTCCTCCTCCCTACCACTCTTCATTCACCTCCACCTTCCCCCTCCCTCCCCCTCTTCATTCCACTCCACCACCCCCTCCCTCCCCCTCTTCATTCCCCTCCACCATCCCCTCCCTCCCCCACTTCATTCTTCACCACCACCCCCTCCCTCCCCCTCTTCATTCCCCTCCCCCTCCCTCCCACTCTTCATTCCCCTCCCCCTCTCTCCCCCTCTTCATTCCCCTCCCCCTCCTCCTCCCTCCCCCTCTTCATTCCACTACACCACCCCCACCCTCCCCCTCTTCATTCCCCTCCACCACCCTTTCCCTCCCCCTCTTCATTCGCCTCGCCCTCCCCCTCCCTCCCACTCTTCATGCCACTACACCACCCCCTCCCTCCCCCTCTTTCTTCCACCCCACCTCCCCCTCCCTCCCCTTTTTCATTCCCATCCACCTCCGCCGCCCTCGCCCTCTTCATTCCCCTCCCCCTCCCTCCCTCCCCTCTTCATTCCCCTCCCCCTCCCACCCCCTCTTCATTCACCTCCGCCTACCCGTCCCTCCCCCTCTTCATTCCACTCCACCACCCCCTCCCTCCCCCTCCCTCCCCCTCTTCATTGCCCTCCACCAACCCCTCCCTCCCCCTCTTCATTCCCCTCCACCATTCCCTCCCTCCCCCACTTCATTCTTCACCACTTCCCCCTCCCTCCACCTCTTCATTCCCCTCCCCCTCCTTCCCACTCTTCATTCTCCTCCCCCTCTCTCCCCCTCTTCATTCCCCTCCCCCTCCTCCTCAATCCCCCTCTTCATTCACCTCCACCTCCCCCTACATCCCCCTCTTCATTCCGCTGTACCACCCCCTCCCTTCCCTCTTCATTCCACTCCACCCCCCTCCCCCTATTCAATCCCCTCCACCATCCCCTCCCTCCCCCTCTTCATTCGTCACCACCTCCCCCTCCCTCCCCCTCTTCATTCACCTCCCCTCCTCCTCCCAACCCCTCTTCATTCCCCTCCACCTACCCCTCCCTCCCCTCTTCATTCCCCTCCAACAAACTCTCCCTCCCCCTTTTCATTACACTCCACCACCCCCTCCCTCCCCCTCTTCATTCCCCTAAACATCCGCCTCCCTCCCCCTCTTCATTCCCATCCACCACCCCCTCCCTCTCCCTCCCTCACACAATTCATTCCACTCCACATCCCCCTCCCACCCCCTCTTCATTCCACTCCACCACCCCCTCCCTCCCCCTCTTCATTCCCCTCCACAACCCCCTCCCTCCCCCTCTGCATTCCACTCCACCAACCCCTACCTTCCCCTCTTCAAGCCCCGCCACCACCCCCTCCCTCCCCCTCTTCATTCGCTTCCCCCTTCCCCTCCCTCTCCCTCTTCATTCCCCTCCACATCCCCCTCCATCCCACTCTTCATTCCAATCCACCTCCCAATCTTCATTCCCCTCCACCACCCCCTCCCTCCCCCACTTCATTCCATTCCACCATCCCCTGCCTCCCCCTCTTCATTCCCCTCCACCTCCCCCTCCTTCCCCCTCTTCAGTGCCCTCCACCTCTCCCTCCTTCCCCTCTTAATTCCCCTCCACCTCCCCATCCTTCCCCCTCTTCATTCCCATCCACCAGCCCCTCCCTCCCCCACTTCATTCCCCTCCACGTCCCCATCCCTCCCCCTCATCATTCCCGTCCGCCATCCCCTCCCTCTGCCTCTTCATTCCCCTCCACCACCCCCTCCCACCCCTCTTCATTCCCCTCCACCACCCCCTCCCTCCCCCTCATCATTCCCCTCCACCACCCCCTCCCTCCCCCTCTTCATTCCACTCCACCCCCCTCCCACTATTCAATCCCCTCCACCATCCCCTCCCTCCCCCTCTTCATTCACCTCCTCTCCTCCTCCCAACCCCTCTTCATTCCCCTCCACCACCCCCTCCCTCCCCCTCCCTCCCCCTGCTCCTCCCTCCCACCCTTCTTTCACCTCCACCTACCCCCTCCCTCCCCCTCTTCATTCCACTCCACCACCCCCTCCCTCCCCCTCTTCATTCCCCTCCCCTTCCTCGTACCACCCCCTCTTCATTCCCCTCCACCATCCCCTCCCTCCCCACTTCATTCTTCACCACCTCCCCCTCCTTCCCCTCTTCATTCCCCTCCCCCTCCCTCCCACTCTTCATTCACCTCCACCTACCCCTCCCTCCCCCTCTTCATTCCACTCCACCACCCCCACCCTCCCCTCTTCATTCCCCTCCCCCTCCCCGTACCTCCCCCTCTTCATAGCCCTCCACCAACCCCTCCCTCCCCCTCTTCATTCCCCTCCCCCACCCTCCCACTCTTCATTCTCCTCCCCCTCCCTCCGACTCTTCATTCTCCTCCCCCTCTCTTCCCCTCTTCATTCCCCTCCCCCTCCTCCTCCCTCCCCCTCTTCATTCACCTCCACCTCCCCCTCCCTCCCCCTCTTCATTCCACTACACCACCCCCTCCCTCCCCCTCTTTATTCCACTCCACCACCCCCTCCCTCCCCCTCTTCATTCCCATCCACCACCCTTTCCCTTCCCCGCTTCATTCGCCTCCCCCTCCCCATCCCTCCCCCTCTTCATTCCCCTCCCCCTCGCTCCCCCTCTTCATTCCCCTCCCCATCCCGCTCCCTCCACCTCTTCATTCCCATCCACCACCCCGTCCCTCCCCCTCCCTCCCACTCTTCATTCCACGACACCTCCCCCTCCCTCCCACTCTTCATTCCACTCCACCACCCCCTCCCACACCCTCTTCATTCCCAGCCACCTCTCCCTACCTCCCCCTCTTCATTCCCCTCCAACTCCCCCCACCCTCCCCCTTTTCATTCCCATCCACCTCCCCCTCCCACGCCCTCATCATTCCCCTCCCCCTCCCTCCCCTCTTCATTCCCCTCCCCCTGCCTTCCCCTCTTCATTCCCCTCGCCCTCCTCCTCCATCCCCCTCTTCATTCACCTGCACCTACCCCTCCCTCCCCCTCTTCATTGCCCTCCACCAGCCCCTCCCTCCCCCTCTTCATACCCCTCCACCATCCACTCCCTCCCCCACTTCATTCTTCATCACCTCCCCCACCCTCCCTCTCCCTCCCCCTCTTCATTCCCCTCCCTCCCCCTCTTCATTCCACTCCACCACCCCCTTCCTCCCCTCTTCATTCCCCTCCCCTTCCCCGTACCGCCCCCTCTTCATTCGCCTCCAACTTCACCCTCCCTCACCCTCTTCATTCCACTCCACCACCCCCTCCCTCCCCCTCTTCATTCCCATCCCATTCCCCGTACCAACCGCTCTTCATTCCCCTCCACCATCCCCTCCCTCCCCCACTTCATTCTTCACCACCTGCCCCTCCCTCCCCCTCTTCATTCCCCTCCCACTCCTCCTCCCTACCACTCTTCATTCACCTCCACCTTCCCCCTCCCTCCCCCTCTTCATTCCACTCCACCACCCCCTCCCTCCCCCTCTTCATTCCCCTCCACCATCCCCTCCCTCCCCCACTTCATTCTTCACCACCTCCCCCTCCCTCCCCCTCTTCATTCCCCTCCCCCTCCCTCCCACTCTTCATTCCCCTCCCCCTCTCTCCCCCTCTTCATTCCCCTCCCCCTCCTCCTCCCTCCCCCTCTTCATTCCACTACACCACCCCCACCCTCCCCCTCTTCATTCCCCTCCACCACCCTTTCCCTCCCCCTCTTCATTCGCCTCCCCCTCCCCCTGCCTCCCACTCTTCATGCCACTACACCACCCCCTCCCTCCCCCTCTTTCTTCCACCCCACCTCCCCCTCCCTCCCCTTTTTCATTCCCATCCACCTCCGCCGCCCTCGCCCTCTTCATTCCCCTCCCCCTCCCTCCCTCCCCTCTTCATTCCCCTCCCCCTCCCACCCCCTCTTCATTCACCTCCGCCTACCCGTCCCTCCCCCTCTTCATTCCACTCCACCACCCCCTCCCTCCCCCTCCCCCTCCCTCCCCCTCTTCATTGCCCTCCACCAACCCCTCCCTCCCCCTCTTCATTCCCCTCCACCATTCCCTCCCTCCCCCACTTCATTCTTCACCACTTCCCCCTCCCTCCACCTCTTCATTCCCCTCCCCCTCCTTCCCACTCTTCATTCTCCTCCCCCTCTCTCCCCCTCTTCATTCCCCTCCCCCTCCTCCTCAATCCCCCTCTTCATTCACCTCCACCTCCCCCTCCATCCCCCTCTTCATTCCCATCCACCAATCCACCCTCCCCCTCTTCATTCCCCTCCACATGCCCCTTTTCTCCCCATCGTCATTCCCATCCAACTCCCCCTCCCTCCCCCTCTTCATTCCCATCCACCTCCCACTCACTCCCCTCTTCATTCGCATCCACCACCCCTCCATTCCCCTCTTCTTTCCCCTCCACCACCCCTCCCTCCCCCTCTTCATTCCCCTCCACCTCCCTCTCCCTCCCCCTCTTCATTCCCATCCAACACCCCCTCCCTCCCCTCTTCATACCACTCCACCTCCACATTTCTCCCCTCTTCATTCCCCTCCACCACCCCTTCCATTCCCCTCTTCATTCCCCTCAACCATCCCCTCCCTCCCCCTTCAGACTTCACCTCCTCCCGCTCCCTCCCCCTCTTCATTCCCCTCTATCACGCCCTTCCTTCCCCTCTTCATTCTCCTCCACCACCCCCTGCCTTCCCCTCTTCTTTCCCATCCACCTCCCACTCCCTCCCCTCTTCATTCGCCTCCACCACCCCTCCATTCCCCTCTTCTTTCCCCTCCACCACCCCTCCCTTCCCCTCTTCATTCCCCTCCACCTCCCTCTCCCTCCCCCTCTTCATTCCCATTCAACACCCCCTCCCTCCCCTCTTCATACCACTCCACCTCCACATTTCTCCCCTCTTCATTCCCCTCCACCACCCCCTCCATTCCCCTCTTCATTCCCCTCAACCATCCCCTCCCTCCCCCTTCAGACTTCGCCTCCTCCCGCTCCCTCCCCCTCTTCATTCCCCTCTATCACGCCCTCCCTTCCCCTCTTCATTCTCCTCCACCACCCCCAGCCTTCCCCTCTTCATTCCCAAAAACCTCCCGCTCCCTTCCCCTCTTCATTCCCCTCCACCTCCCAATCCCTCCCCCTCTTCATTCCCCTCCCGGTCCTCCATCTTCCCCCTCTTCATTCCCATCCACCTCCCTCTCCCTCTTCATTCTCCTCCACCTCCCCCTCCCTTCCCCTCTTCATTCTCCTCCACCACCCCCTCCCTTCCACTTTTCATACCCCTCCACAAACCCCTCCCTCCCCCTCTTCATTCCCATCCACCTCCCTGTCCCTCCCCCTCTTCATTCCCCTCAACCACCCCCTCCTTCCCCCTCTTCATTCTCCTCCACCACCCCCTCCCTTCCACTTTTCATACCCCTCCACCTCCCCTCCCTCCCCCTGTTCTTTCCTCTCCACCACCCCCGCTCTCCCCCTCTTCATTCCCCTCTAACACCCCCTCCCTCCCCCTTTTCATTCCGCTCCACCACCTCCTCACTTCCCCTCTACATTCCCATCCAACACCCCCTCCCTCCCCTCTTCATTCCACTCCACCTCCCCCTCCCTCCACCTCTTCATTCCCCTCCCTCCCCCTCTTCATTACCCTCTAACACCCCCTCCCTCCCCCTCTTCATTCTTCACCACCTCCCCCTCCCTCCCCCACTTCACTCCCCTCTACCGCCACCTCCCTCCCCTCTTCATTCCACTCCACCACCCTCTCCCTCCCCCTCGTCATTGCCCTCCACCAACCCCTCCCTCCCCCTCTTCATTCCCCCCCACAATCCCCTCCACCATCCCCTCCACATTCCCCCCCACAATCCCCTCCACCATCCCCTCCAACCGCCACTTCATTCTTCACCACCTCCCCCTCCCTCCCACTCCCTCCCCCTCCCTTCCCCTCTTCATTCCCCACCCCCTCCTCCTCCCTCCCACTTATCATTCACCTCCACCTACCCCTCCCCTCCCCTCTTCATTCCACTCCACCGCTCCCTCCCTCCCCGTCTTCATTCTTCACCACCTCCCCCACCCTCCCCCTCTTCATTCCCCTCAACCACCCCCTCCTTCCCCCTCTTCATTCTCCTCCACCACCCCCTCCCTTCCACTTTTCATACCCCTCCACCTCCCCTCCCTCCCCCTGTTCTTTCCTCTCCACCACCCGCGCCCTCCCCCTCTTCATTCCCCTCTAACACCCCCTCCATCCCCCTCTTCATTCCCCTCTAACACCCCCTCCCTCCCCCTCTTCATTCCCCTCTAACACCCCCTCCCTCCAATTTTTCATTCCGCTCCACCTCCCTTTCACTTCCCCTCTACATTCCCATCCACCACCCCCTCCCTCCCCTCTTCATTCCACTCCACCTCCCCCTTCCCTCCACCTCTTCATTCCCCTCCACAACCCCCTCCCTCCCCCTCTTCATTCCCCTCTAACACCCCCTCCATCCCCCTCTTCATTCCCCTCTAACACCCCCTCCTTCCCCCTCTTCATTCTCCTCCACCACCCCCTCCCTTCCACTTTTCATACCCCTCCACCTCCCCTCCCTCCCCCTGTTCTTTCCTCTCCACCACCCCCGCTCTCCCCCTCTTCATTCCCCTCTAACACCCCCTCCCTCCCCCTTTTCATTCCGCTCCACCACCTCCTCACTTCCCCTCTACATTCCCATCCAACACCCCCTCCCTCCCCTCTTCATTCCACTCCACCTCCCCCTCCCTCCACCTCTTCATTCCCCTCCACAACCCCCTCCCTCCCCCTCTTCATTACCCTCTAACACCCCCTCCCTCCCCCTCTTCATTCTTCACCACCTCCCCCTCCCTCCCCCACTTCACTCCCCTCTACCGCCACCTCCCTCCCCTCTTCATTCCACTCCACCACCCTCTCCCTCCCCCTCATCATTGCCCTCCACCAACCCCTCCCTCCCCCTCTTCATTCCCCTCTAACACCCCCTCCATCCCCCTCTTCATTCCCCTCTAACACCCCCTCCCTCCCCCTCTTCATTCCACTCTAACACCCCCTCCCTCCCCCTTTTAATTCCGCTCTACCACCCCCTCACTTCCCCTCTACATTCCATTCCACAACCCCCTCCCTCCCCTCTTCATTCCACTCCACCTCCCCCTCCCTCCACCTCTTCATTCCCCTCCACAACCCCCTCCCTCCACCTCTTCATTCCCCTCCACAACCCCCTCCCTCCACCCCTTCATTCCCTTCCACAATCCCCTCCACCATCCCCTCCATCCGCCACTTCATTCTTCACCACCTCCCCCTCCCTCCCACTCCCTCCCCCTCCCTTCCCCTCTTCATTCCACTCCACCGCTCCCTCCCTCCCCGTCTTCATTCCCCTCCCCCTCCCCGTACCACCCCCTCTTCATTCCCCTCCACCATCGCCTCCCTCCCCCACTTCATTCTCCACCACCTCCCCCTCCCTCCCCCTCTTCAGTCCCCTCCCCCTCTCTTCCCCTATTCATTCCCCTCCGCCTCTCTTCCCCTCTTCATTCCGCTCCCCCTCCTCCTCCCTCCCCCTCTTCATTCACCTCCACCTACCCCTCCCTCCCCCTCTTCATTGCACTCCACCACCCCATCGTTTCCCCTCTTCATTCCCCTCCACCAACCACTCCCTCCCCCTCTTCATTCCACTCCAACACCCCTTCCCTCCCCCTCTTCATTCTTCACCACCTCCCTCTCCCTCCCCCTCGTCATTGCCCTCCACCAACCCCTCCCTCCCCCTCTTCATTCCCCTCCACCTCCCCCTCCCTCCCCCTCTTCATTCCCCTCCACCTCCCCCTCCCTCCCCCTCTTCATTCCCCTCCACCACCCCCTCCCACCCCTCTACATTCCCCTCCACCACCCCCTCCCACCCCCTCTTCATTCTTCACCACCTCCCCCTCCCACCCCTCTTCATTCCCCTCTCCCACCCCCGTCCTCCCTTCTTCATTACCCTCCCCCTCTTCCTCCCTCCCCCTCTTCATTCCCCTCCACCTACCCCTCCCTCCCCTCATCATTCCCCTCCACCAACCACTCCCTCCCCCTCTTCATTCCCATCCACATCCCCCTCCCTCCCCCTCTTCATTCCCATCCACCACACCTTCCCTCCACATTATCTTGCCCCTCCACCACCCCTCATTTTCCCTCCTCTTTCCCCTACTCCTCCCACTCCCTCCCCCTCTTAATTCCCCTCCACCTCCTCCTCCCTCCCCCTCTTCATTTCCCCCCCACCTCACCCTCCCACCCCCTCTTCATTCCCCTCCACATCCCCCTCCCATCCCCTCTTCATTACACTCCACCACCACCTTCCTCCCCCTCTTCATTCCACTCCACCACCCCCTCCCTCCCCCTCTTCATTCCCCTCCACGTCCCCATCCCTCCCCCTCATCATTCCCATCCGCCATCCCCTCCCTCCCCCTCTTCATTCTTCACCACCTCCCCCTCCCTTCCCTCTTCATTCCACTCCACCCCCCCTCCCCTATTCAATCCCCTCCACCATCCCCTCCCTCCCCCTCTTCATTCGTCACCACCTCCCCCTCCCTCCCCCTCCCTCCCCCTCTTCATTCACCTCCCCTCCTCCTCCCAACCCCTCTTCATTCCCCTCCACCTACCCCTCCCTCCCCTCTTCATTCCCCTCCAACAAACTCTCCCTCCCCCTCTTCATTACACTCCACCACCCCCACCCTCCCCCTCTTCATTCCCCTAAACATCCGCCTCCCTCCCCCTCTTCATTCCCATCCACCACCCCCTCCCTCTCCCTCCCTCACACAATTCATTCCACTCCACATCCCCCTCCCTCCCCCTCTTCATTCCCCTCCACAACCCCCTCCCTCCCCCTCTGCATTCCACTCCACCAACCCCTACCTTCCCCTCTTCAAGCCCCGCCACCACCCCCTCCCTCCCCCTCTTCATTCGCTTCCCCCTTCCCCTCCCTCTCCCTCTTCATTCCCCTCCACATCCCCCTCCACCCCACTCTTCATTCCAATCCACCTCCCAATCTTCATTCCACTCCTCCACCCCCTCTTCATTCCATTCCACCATCCCCTACCTCCCCCTCTTCATTCCCCTCCACCTCCCCCTCCTTCCCCCTCTTCAGTGCCCTCCACCACCCCCTCCTTCCCCTCTTAATTCCCCTCCACCTCCCCATCCTTCCCCCTCTTCATTCCCATCCACCAGCCCCTCCCTCCCCCTCTTCCTTCCACTCCACCCCCTCCCGCTATTCAATCCCCTCCACCATCCCCTCCCTCCCCCTCTTCATTCACCTCCCCTCCTCCTCCCAACCCCTCTTCATTCCCCTCCACCACCCCCTCCCTCCCCCTCCCTCCCCCTCCTCCTCCCTCCCACTCTTCTTTCACCTCCACCTACCCCCTCCCTCCCCCTCTTCATTCCACTCCACCACCCCCTCCCTCCCCCTCTTCATTCCCCTCCCCTTCCTCGTACCACCCCCCCTTCATTCCCCTCCACCATCCCCTCCCTCCCCACTTCATTCTTCACCACCTCCCCCTCCTTCCCCTCTTCATTCCCCTCCCCCTCCTCCTCCCTCCCACTCTTCATTCACCTCCACCTACCCCTCCCTCCCCCTCTTCATTCCACTCCACCACCCCCACCCTCCCCTCTTCATTCCCCTCCCCCTCCCCGTACCTCCCCCTCTTCATTGCCCTCCACCAACCCCTCCCTCCCCCTCTTCATTCCCCTCCCCCACCCTCCCACTCTTCATTCTCCTCCCCTTCCCTCCGACTCTTCATTCTCCTCCCCCTCTCTTCCCCTCTTCATTCCCCTCCCCCTCCTCCTCCCTCCCCCTCTTCATTCACCTCCACCTACCCCTCCCTCCCCTTCTTCATTCCACTACACCACCCCCACCCTCCCCCTCTTTATTCCACTCCACCACCCCCTCCCTCCCCCTCTTCATTCCCATCCACCACCCTTTCCCTTCCCCGCTTCATTCGTCTCCCCCTCCCCATCCCTCCCCCTCTTCATTCCCCTCCCCCTCGCTCCCCCTCTTCATTCCCCTCCCCATCCCGCTCCCTCCACCTCTTCATTCCCATCCACCACCCCATCCCTCCCCCTCCCTCCCACTCTTCATTCCACTACACCTCCCCCTCCCTCCCCCTCTTCATTCCACTCCACCCCCCTCCCCCTATTCAATCCGCTCCACCATCCCCTCCCTCCCCCTCTTCATTCACCTCCCCTCCTCCTCCCAACCCCTCTTCATTCCCCTCCACCACCCCCTCCCTCCCCCTCCCTCCCCCTCCTCCTCCCTCCCACTCTTCTTTCACCTCCACCTACCCCCTCCCTCCCCCTCTTCATTCCACTCCACCACCCCCTCCCTCCCCCTCTTCATTCCCCTCCCCTTCCTCGTACCACCCCCTCTTCATTCCCCTCCACCATCCCCTCCCTCCCCACTTCATTCTTCACCACCTCCCCCTCCTTCCCCTCTTCATTCCCCTCCCCCTCCTCCTCCCTCCCACTCTTCATTCCCCTCCCCCTCCTCCTCCCTCCCACTCTTCATTCACCTCCACCTACCCCTCCCTCCCCCTCTTCATTCCACTCCACCACCCCCACCCTCCCCTCTTCATTCCCCTCCCCCTCCCCGTACCTCCCCCTCTTCATTGCCCTCCACCAACCCCTCCCTCCCCCTCTTCATTCCCCTCCCCCACCCTCCCACTCTTCATTCTCCTCCCCTTCCCTCCGACTCTTCATTCTCCTCCCCCTCTCTTCCCCTCTTCATTCCCCTCCCCCTCCTCCTCCCTCCCCCTCTTCATTCACCTCCACCTACCCCTCCCTCCCCTTCTTCATTCCACTACACCACCCCCACCCTCCCCCTCTTTATTCCACTCCACCACCCCCTCCCTCCCCCTCTTCATTCCCATCCACCACCCTTTCCCTTCCCCGCTTCATTCGTCTCCCCCTCCCCATCCCTCCCCCTCTTCATTCCCCTCCCCCTCGCTCCCCCTCTTCATTCCCCTCCCCATCCCGCTCCCTCCACCTCTTCATTCCCATCCACCACCCCGTCCCTCCCCCTCCCTCCCACTCTTCATTCCACTACACCTCCCCCTCCCTCCCCCTCTTCATTCCACTCCACCCCCCTCCCCCTATTCAATCCCCTCCACCATCCCCTCCCTCCCCCTCTTCATTCACCTCCCCTCCTCCTCCCAACCCCTCTTCATTCCCCTCCACCACCCCCTCCCTCCCCCTCCCTCCCCCTCCTCCTCCCTCCCACTCTTCTTTCACCTCCACCTACCCCCTCCCTCCCCCTCTTCATTCCACTCCACCACCCCCTCCCTCCCCCTCTTCATTCCCCTCCCCTTCCTCGTACCACCCCCTCTTCATTCCCCTCCACCATCCCCTCCCTCCCCACTTCATTCTTCACCACCTCCCCCTCCTTCCCCTCTTCATTCCCCTCCCCCTCCTCCTCCCTCCCACTCTTCATTCACCTCCACCTACCCCTCCCTCCCCCTCTTCATTCCACTCCACCACCCCCACCCTCCCCTCTTCATTCCCCTCCCCCTCCCCGTACCTCCCCCTCTTCATTGCCCTCCACCAACCCCTCCCTCCCCCTCTTCATTCCCCTCCCCCACCCTCCCACTCTTCATTCTCCTCCCCCTCCCTCCGACTCTTCATTCTCCTCCCCCTCTCTTCCCCTCTTCATTCCCCTCCCCCTCCTCCTCCCTCCCCCTCTTCATTCCACTACACCACCCCCACCCTCCCCCTCTTTATTCCACTCCACCACCCCCTCCCTCCCCCTCTTCATTCCCATCCACCACCCTTACCCTTCCCCGCTTCATTCGCCTCCCCCTCCCCATCTCTCCCCCTCTTCATTCCCCTCCCCCTCGCTCCCCCTCTTCATTCCCCTCCCCATCCCGCTCCCTCCACCTCTTCATTCCCATCCACCACCCCGTCCCTCCCCCTCCCTCCCACTCTTCATTCCACTACACCTCCCCCTCCCTCCCACTCTTCATTCCACTCCACCACCCCCCACCCTCCCCCTTTTCATTCCCATCCACCTCCCCCTCCCACGCCCTCATCATTCCCCTCCCCCTCCCTCCCCTCTTCATTCCCCTCCCCCTGCCTTCCCCTCTTCATTCCCCTCGCCCTCCTCCTCCATCCCCCTCTTCATTCACCTGCACCTACCCCTCCCTCCCCCTCTTCATTGCCCTCCACCAGCCCCTCCCTCCCCCTCTTCATACCCCTCCACCATCCACTCCCGCCCCTACTTCATTCTTCACCACCTCCCCCACCCTCCCTCTCCCTCCCCCTCTTCATTCCCCTCCCTCCCCCTCTTCATTCCACTCCACCACCCCCTTCCTCCCCTCTTCATTCCCCTCCCCTTCCCCGTACCACCCCCTCTTCATTCACCTCCAACTTCACCCTCCCTCACCCTCTTCATTCCACTCCACCACCCCCTCCCTCCCCCTCTTCATTCCCATCCCATTCCCCGTACCAACCGCTCTTCATTCCCCTCCACCATCCCCTCCCTCCCCCACTTCATTCTTCACCACCTGCCTCTCCCTCCCCCTCTTCATTCCCCTCCCACTCCTCCTCCCTACCACTCTTCATTCACCTCCACCTTCCCCCTCCCTCCCCCTATTCCTTCCACTCCACCACCCCCTCCCTCCCCCTCTTCATTCCCCTCCACCATCCCCTACCTCCCCCACTTCATTCTTCACCACCTCCCCCTCCCTCCCCCTCTTCATTCCCCTCCCCCTCCCTCCCACTCTTCATTCCCCTCCCCCTCCTCCTCCCTCCCCCTCTTCATTCCACTACACCACCCCCACCCTCCCCCTCTTTATTCCCCTCCACCACCCTTTCCCTCCCCCTCTTCATTCGCCTCCCCCTCCCCCTCCCTCCCACTCTTCATTCCACTACACCACCCCCTCCCTCCCCTTCTTTCTTCCACCCCACCTCCCCCTCCCTCCCCTTTTTCATTCCCATCCACCTCCGCCGCCCTCGCCCTCTTCATTCCCCTCCCCCTCCCTCCCTCCCCTCTTCATTCCCCTCCCCCTCCCACCCCCTCTTCATTCACCTCCGCCTACCCGTCCCTCCCCCTCCATTCCACTCCACCACACCCTCCCTCCCCCCTTCATTCCCCTCCCCCTCCCCCTCCCTCCCCCTCTTCATTGCCCTCCACCAACCCCTCCCTCCCCCTCTTCATTCCCCTCCACCATTCCCTCCCTCCCCCACTTCATTATTCACCACTTCCCCCTCCCTCCACCTCTTCATTCCCCTCCCCCTCCTTCCCACTCTTCATTCTCCTCCCCCTCTCTCCCCCTCTTCATTCCCCTCCCCCTCCTCCTCAATCCCCCTCTTCATTCACCTCCACCTCCCCCTCCATCCCCCTCTTCATTCCCATCCACCAATCCACCCTCCCCCTCTTCATTCCCCTCCACATGCCCCTTTTCTCCCCATCTTCATTCCCATCCAACTCCCCCTCCCTCCCCTCTTCATTCGCCTCCACCACCCCTCCATTCCCCTCTTCTTTCCCCTCCACCACCCCTCCCTCCCCTCTTCATACCACTCCACCTCCCCATTTCTCCCCTCTTCATTCCCCTCCACCACCCCCTCCATTACCCTCTTCATTCCCCTCAACCATCCCCTCCCTCCCCCTTCAGACTTCACCTCCTCCCGCTCCCTCCCCCTCTTCATTCCCCTCTGTCACGCCCTCCCTTCCCCTCTTCATTCCCCTCCACCTCCCAATCCCTCCCCCTCTTCATTCCACTCCACCAACCCCTCCCTCCCCATCTTCATTCCCATCCACCTCCCTCTCCCTCTTCATTCTCCTCCACCTCCCCCTCCCTTCCCCTCTTCATTCCCCTCAACCACCCCCTCCCTCCCCCCTCATCCTTCCCCTCCAACACCCCCTCCCTACCCCTTTTCATTCCCCTCCACCTACCCCTCCCTCCCCATCTTCAATCCCATCCACCTCCCCCTCCCTGCCCCTCTTCATTCCCCTCCACCTCCCACTCCCTCCCCCTCTTCATTCCCCTCCACAAACCCCTCCCTCCCCCTCTTCATTCCCATCCACCTCCCCGTCCCTCCCCCTCTTCATTCCCCTCAACCACCCCCTCCTTCCCCCTCTTCATTCTCCTCCACCACCCCCTCCCTTCCACTTTTCATACCCCTCCACCTCCCCTCCCTCCCCCTGTTCTTTCCTCTCCACCACCCCCGCCCTCCCCCTCTTCATTCCCCTCTAACACCCCCTCCCTCCCCCTTTTCATTCCGCTCCACCACCTCCTCACTTCCCCTCTACATTCCCATCCAACACCCCCTCCCTCCCCTCTTCATTCCACTCCACCTCCCCCTCCCTCCACCTCTTCATTCCCCTCCACAACCCCTTCCCTCCCCCTCTTCATTACCCTCTAACACCCCCTCCCTCCCCCTCTTCATTCTTCACCACCTCCCCCTCCCTCCCCCACTTCATTCCCCTCTACCGCCACCTCCCTCCCCTCTTCATTCCACTCCACCACCCTCTCCCTCCCCCTCGTCATTGCCCTCCACCAACCCCTCCCTCCCCCTCTTCATTCCCCCCCACAATCCCCTCCACCATCCCCTCCACATTCCCCCCCACAATCCCCTCCACCATCCCCTCCATCCGCCACTTCATTCTTCACCACCTCCCCCTCCCTTCCCCTCTTCATTCCCCACCCCCTCCTCCTCCCTCCCCCTTATCATTCACCTCCACCTACCCCTCCCCTCCCCTCTTCATTCCACTGCTCCGCTCCCTCCCTCCCCGTCTTCATTCTTCACCACCTCCCCCACCCTCCCCCTCTTCATTCCCCTCAACCACCCCCTCCTTCCCCCTCTTCATTCTCCTCCACCACCCCCTCCCTTCCACTTTTCATACCCCTCCACCTCCCCTCACTCCCCCTGTTCTTTCCTCTCCACCACCCGCGCCCTCCCCCTCTTCATTCCCCTCTAACACCCCCTCCATCCCCCTCTTCATTCCCCTCTAACACCCCCTCCCTCCCCCTCTTCATTCCCCTCTAACATCCCCTCCCTCCCATTTTTCATTCCGCTCCACCACCCCCTCACTTCCCCTCTACATTCCCATCCACCACCCCCTCCCTCCCCTCTTCATTCCACTCCATCTCCCCCTCCCTCCACCTCTTCATTCCCCTCCACAACCCCCTCCCTCCCCCTCTTCATTCCCCTCTAACACCCCCTCCATCCCCCTCTTCATTCCCCTCTAACACCCCCTCCATCCCCCTCTTCATTCCCCTCTAACACCCCCTCCCTCCCCCTCTTCATTCCACTCTAACACCCCCTCCCTCCCCCTTTTAATTCCGCTCTACCACCCCCTCACTTCCCCTCTACATTCCATTCCACAACCCCCTCCCTCCCCTCTTCATTCCACTCCACCTCCCCCTCCCTCCACCTCTTCATTCTCCTCCACAACCCCCTCCCTCCACCTCTTCATTCCCCTCCACAACCCCCTCCCTCCACCCCTTCATTCCCCTCCACAATCCCCTCCACCATCCCCTCCATCCGCCACTTCATTCTTCACCACCTCCCCCTCCCTCCCCCTCCCTTCCCCTCTTCATTCCACTCCACCGCTCCCTCCCTCCCCGTCTTCATTCCCCTCCCCCTCCCCGTACCACCCCCTCTTCATTCCCCTCCACCATCGCCTCCCTCCCCCACTTAGTTCTCCACCACCTCCCCCTCCCTCCCCCTCTTCAGTCCCCTCCCCCTCTCTTCCCCTATTCATTCCCCTCCGCCTCTCTTCCCCTCTTCATTCCGCTCCCCCTCCTCCTCCCTCCCCCTCTTCATTCACCTCCACCTACCCCTCCCTCCCCCTCTTCATTGCACTCCACCACCCCCTCGTTCCCCTCTTCATTCCCCTCCACCAACCACTCCCTCCCCCTCTTCATTCCACTCCAACACCCCTTCCCTCCCCCTCTTCATTCTTCACCACCTCCCTCTCCCTCCCCCTCGTCATTGCCCTCCACCAACCCCTCCCTCCCCCTCTTCATTCCCCTCCACCATTCCCTCCCTCCCCCACTTCATTATTCACCACTTCCCCCTCCCTCCACCTCTTCATTCCCCTCCCCCTCCTTCCCACTCTTCATTCTCCTCCCCCTCTCTCCCCCTCTTCATTCCCCTCCCCCTCCTCCTCAATCCCCCTCTTCATTCACCTCCACCTCCCCCTCCATCCCCCTCTTCATTCCCATCCACCAATCCACCCTCCCCCTCTTCATTCCCCTCCACATGCCCCTTTTCTCCCCATCTTCATTCCCATCCAACTCCCCCTCCCTCCCCTCTTCATTCGCCTCCACCACCCCTCCATTCCCCTCTTCTTTCCCCTCCACCACCCCTCCCTCCCCTCTTCATACCACTCCACCTCCCCATTTCTCCCCTCTTCATTCCCCTCCACCACCCCCTCCATTACCCTCTTCATTCCCCTCAACCATCCCCTCCCTCCCCCTTCAGACTTCACCTCCTCCCGCTCCCTCCCCCTCTTCATTCCCCTCTGTCACGCCCTCCCTTCCCCTCTTCATTCCCCTCCACCTCCCAATCCCTCCCCCTCTTCATTCCACTCCACCAACCCCTCCCTCCCCATCTTCATTCCCATCCACCTCCCTCTCCCTCTTCATTCTCCTCCACCTCCCCCTCCCTTCCCCTCTTCATTCCCCTCAACCACCCCCTCTCTCCCCCCTCATCCTTCCCCTCCAACACCCCCTCCCTACCCCTTTTCATTCCCCTCCACCTACCCCTCCCTCCCCATCTTCAATCCCATCCACCTCCCCCTCCCTGCCCCTCTTCATTCCCCTCCACCTCCCACTCCCTCCCCCTCTTCATTCCCCTCCACAAACCCCTCCCTCCCCCTCTTCATTCCCATCCACCTCCCCGTCCCTCCCCCTCTTCATTCCCCTCAACCACCCCCTCCTTCCCCCTCTTCATTCCCCTCTAACACCCCCTCCCTCCCCCTTTTCATTCCGCTCCACCACCTCCTCACTTCCCCTCTACATTCCCATCCAACACCCCCTCCCTCCCCTCTTCATTCCACTCCACCTCCCCCTCCCTCCACCTCTTCATTCCCCTCCACAACCCCTTCCCTCCCCCTCTTCATTACCCTCTAACACCCCCTCCCTCCCCCTCTTCATTCTTCACCACCTCCCCCTCCCTCCCCCACTTCATTCCCCTCTACCGCCACCTCCCTCCCCTCTTCATTCCACTCCACCACCCTCTCCCTCCCCCTCTTCATTCCCCCCCACAATCCCCTCCACCATCCCCTCCACATTCCCCCCCACAATCCCCTCCACCATCCCCTCCATCCGCCACTTCATTCTTCACCACCTCCCCCTCCCTTCCCCTCTTCATTCCCCACCCCCTCCTCCTCCCTCCCCCTTATCATTCACCTCCACCTACCCCTCCCCTCCCCTCTTCATTCCACTGCTCCGCTCCCTCCCTCCCCGTCTTCATTCTTCACCACCTCCCCCACCCTCCCCCTCTTCATTCCCCTCAACCACCCCCTCCTTCCCCCTCTTCATTCTCCTCCACCACCCCCTCCCTTCCACTTTTCATACCCCTCCACCTCCCCTA
>NW_027141640.1:0-37485 GCF_036365525.1 Heterodontus francisci | reverse complement strand
TGAGGTATGAGTTTCAGTGTGTGGGGAAGGGGTTTCAGTGTGTGGGAAGGGGTTTCACTGTGTGGGGAAGGGGCTTCAGTGCGTGGGGAAGGTGTTTCAATGTTTGGGGAAGGGGTTTCAGTGTGTGGGGAATGGTTTCAGTGTGTGGCGAAAGGATTTCAGTGTGTGGGAAGGTGATTCAGTGTTTGGAGAAGGGGATTCTCTGTGTGGGGAAGGGGTTTCAGTGTGTGGGGAAGGGGTTTCAGTGTGTGGGGAAGGGGTTTCAGTGTGTGGGGAATGGTTTCAATGTGTGGGAAGGGTTTCAGTGTGTGGGGAATGGTTTCAGTGTGTGGGGAATGGTTTCAGCGTGTGGGGAAGGGGTTTCGGTGTGTGGAGAAGGGTTTCAGTGTGTGGGGAAGTGTAGAAGGTTCAGTGTGAGGGGAAGGGTTTTCAGTGTGTGGGGAAGTGTTTCAGTGTGTGGGTATGGGTTTCAGTGTGTGGAGAAGGGGTTTCAGTGTGTGGGGAAGGGGTTTCAGTGTGTGGGGAAGGGGTTTCACTGTTTGGGGAAGGGGTTTCAGTGTGTGGGGAATGGTTTCAGTGTTTGGTGAAAGGATTCAGTGTGTGTGGAAGGTGATTCAATGTGTGGTGAAGGGGATTCTCTGTGTGGGGAAGGGGTTTCAGTGTGTGGGGAAGGGGTTTCAGTGTGTGGGGAAGGGGTTTCAGTGTGTGGGGAATGGTTTCAGTGTGTGGGGAAGGGTTTCAGTGTGTGGGGAATGGTTTCAGCGTGTGGGGAAGTGGTTTCAGCGTGTGGGGAAGGGGTTTCAGTGTGTGGGGAAGATGTTTCAGTTTGTGGGAAGTGTTTCAGTGTGTGGGAAGGGGTTTCAGTGTGTGGGGAAGGGTTTCAGTGTGTGGGGAAGGGGATTCAGTGTGTGGGGAAGGGGTTTCAGTGTGTGGGGAAGGGGTTTCACTGTGTGGGGAAGGTGTTTCAGTGTGTGGGGAAGGGATTCAGTGTGTGGGGAAGGGGTTTCAGTGTGTGTGGAATGTCTTTCAGCGTGTGGGAAGGGTTTCAGTGTGTGGGGAAGGTGTTTCAGTATGTGGGGAAGGGGTTTCAGTGTGTGGGGAAGGGTTTCAGTGTGTGGGGAAGGGTTTCAGTGTGTGGGGAAGGTGTTTCAGTGTGTGGGAAGGGGTTTCAGTGTGTGGGGAAGGGTTTCAGTGTGTGGGGAAGGGTTTCAGTGTGTGGGGAAGGAGTTCAGTGTGTTGGGAAGGGTTTCAGTGTGTGGGGAAGTGTTTCAGTGTGTGGGGAAGGGGTTTCAGTGTGTGGGGACGGGTTTCAGTGTGTGGGTATGGGATTCAGTGTGTGGGGAAGGGTTTCAGTGTGTGGGGAAGGGGTTTCACTGTGTGGGAAGGTGTATCAGTGTGTGGGGAATGGTTTCAGTGTGTGGGGAAGGTATTCAGTGTGTGGGGAAGGGGTTTCACTGTGAGGGGAAGGGTTTTCAGTTGTGGGGAATGGTTTCACTGTGTGGGGAATGGTTTCAGTGTGTGGGGAAGGGGTTTCACTGTGTGTGGAAGGTGTTTCAGTGTGGGGTGAAGGGGTTTCAGTGTGTGGGTACGGGTTTCACTGTGTGTGGAATGTGTTTCAGTGTGTGGGAAGGGGTTTCAGTGTGTGGGGAAGGGGTTTCAGTGTGTGGGGAAGGGTTTCAGTTTGTGGGGAAGGGGTTTCAGTGTGTGGGGAAGGGTTTCAATTTGTGTGGAAGGGTTTCACTGTGCGAGGAAGGTGTCTTAGTGTGTGGGGAAGGGTTTTCAGTGTGTGGGGAAGGATTTCAGTGTGTGGGGAAGGGTTTCAGTGTGTGGGGAAGTGTTTCAGTGTGTGGGAAGGGGTTTCAGTGTGTGGGGAAGTGTTTCAGTGTGAGGGTATGGGTTTCAGTGTGTGGGGAAGGGGTTTCAGTGTGTGGGGAAGGGGTTTCACTGTGTGGGGAAGGGGCTTCAGTGCGTGGGGAAGGTGTTTCAATGTTTGGGGAAGGGGTTTCAGTGTGTGGGGAATGGTTTCAGTGTGTGGCGAAAGTATTTCAGTGTGTGGGGAAGGGGTTTCAGTGTGTGGGGAAGGGGTTTCAGTGTGTGGGGAAGGGGTTTCAGTGTGTGGGGAATGGTTTCAATGTGTGGGGAAGGGTTTCAGTGTGTGGGGAATGGTTTCAGTGTGTGGGGAATGGTTTCAGCGTGTGGGGAAGGTGTTTCAGTGTGTGGAGAAGGGTTTCAGTGTGTGGGGAAGTGTTTCTGTGTGAGGGAAGGGGTTTCAGTGTGTGGGGAAGGTGATTCAGTGTTTGGAGAAGGGGATTCTCTGTGTGGGGAAGGGTTTCAGTGTGTGGGGAAGGGGTTTCAGTGTGTGGGGAAGGGGTTTCAGTGTGTGGGGAATGGTTTCAATGTGTGGGGAAGGGTTTCAGTGTGTGGGGAATGGTTTCAGTGTGTGGGGAATGGTTTCAGCGTGTGGGGAAGGGGTTTCGGTGTGTGGAGAAGGGTTTCAGTGTGTGGGGAAGTGTTTCAGTGTGAGGGGAAGGGGTTTCAGTGTGTGGGAAGTGTTTCAGTGTGTGGGTATGGGTTTCAGTGTGTGGAGAAGGGGTTTCAGTGTGTGGGGAAGGGGTTTCAGTGTGTGGGGAAGGGGTTTCACTGTTTGGGAAGGGGTTTCAGTGCGTGGGAATGGTTTCAGTGTTTGGTGAAAGGATTTCAGTGTGTGGGGAAGGTGATTCAATGTGTGGTGAAGGGGATTCTCTGTGTGGGGAAGGGGTTTCAGTGTGTGGGGAAGGGGTTTCAGTGTGTGGGGAAGGGGTTTCAGTGTGTGGGGAATGGTTACAGTGTGTGGGGAAGGGTTTCAGTGTGTGGGGAATGGTTTCAGCGTGTGGGGAAGTGGTTTCAGCGTGTGGGGAAGGGGTTTCAGTGTGTGGGGAAGATGTTTCAGTGTGTGGGGAAGTGTTTCAGTGTGTGGGGAAGGGGTTTCAGTGTGTGGGGAAGGGTTACAGTGTGTGGGGAAGGGGATTCAGTGTGTGGGGAAGGGGTTTCAGTGTGTGGGGAAGGGGTTTCACTGTGTGGGGAAGTGTTTCAGTGTGTGGGGAAGGGGATTCAGTGTGTGGGGAAGGGGTTTCAGTGTGTGTGGAATGTCTTTCAGCGTGTGGGGAAGGGGTTTCAGTGTGTGGGGAAGGTGTTTCAGTATGTGGGGAAGGGTTTTCAGTGTGTGGGGAAGGGTTTCAGTGTGTGGGGAAGGGTTTCAGTGTGTGGGGAAGGTGTTTCAGTGTGTGGGGAAGGGGTTTCAGTGTGTGGGGAAGGGTTCCAGTGTGTGGGGAAGGGGTTTCAGTGTGTGGGGAAGGAGTTCAGTGTGTTGGGAAGGGTTTCAGTGTGTGGGGAAGTGTTTCAGTGTGTGGGGAAGGGGTTTCAGTGTGTGGGGACGGGTTTCAGTGTGTGGGTATGGGATTCAGTGTGTGGGGAAGGGTTTCAGTGTGTGGGGAAGGGGTTTCACTGTGTGGGGAAGGTGTATCAGTGTGTGGGAATGGTTTCAGTGTGTGGGGAAGGTATTCAGTGTGTGGGGAAGGGGTTTCACTGTGAGGGGAAGGGTTTTCAGTGTGTGGGGAATGGTTTCACTGTGTGGGGAATGGTTTCAGTGTGTGGGGAAGGGGTTTCACTGTGTGTGGAAGGTGTTTCAGTGTGGGTGAAGGGGTTTCAGTGTGTAGGTACGGGTTTCACTGTGTGTGGAATGTGTTTCAGTGTGTGGGGAAGGGGTTTCAGTGTGTGGGGAAGTGTTTCAGTGTGTGGGGAAGGGTTTCAGTGTGTGGGGAAGGGGTTTCAGTGTGTGGGGAAGGGTTTCAATTTGTGTGGAAGGGTTTCACTGTGCGAGGAAGGTGTTTTAGTGTGTGGGGAAGGGTTTCAGTGTGTGGGGAAGGGTTTCAGTGTGTGGGGAAGGGTTTCAGTGTGTGGGAAGGGGTTTCAGTAGGTGGGGAAGGGTTTCAGTGTGGGTGGAATGGTTTCAGTGTGTGGGGAATGGTTTCAGCGTGTG
Organism: Heterodontus francisci; assembly: GCF_036365525.1. NCBI lineage: Eukaryota > Metazoa > Chordata > Chondrichthyes > Heterodontiformes > Heterodontidae > Heterodontus > Heterodontus francisci. Next base: position 33,467 of record NW_027141640.1, on the reverse strand, counting down.
GGGAAGGGTTTTCAGTGTGTGGGGAAGGATTTCAGTGTGTGGGGAAGGGTTTCAGGTGTGTGGGGAAGTGTTTCAGTGTTTGGGGAAGGGGTTTCAGTGTGTGGGTACGGGTTTCACTGTGTGTGGAATGTGTTTCAGTGTGTGGGAAGGGGTTTCAGTGTGTGGGGAAGGGGTTTCAGTGTGTGGGGAAGGGTTTCAGTTTGTGGGGAAGGGGTTTCAGTGTGTGGGGAAGGGTTTCAATTTGTGTGGAAGGGTTTCACTGTGCGAGGAAGGTGTCTTAGTGTGTGGGGAAGGGTTTTCAGTGTGTGGGGAAGGATTTCAGTGTGTGGGGAAGGGTTTCAGTGTGTGGGGAAGTGTTTCAGTGTGTGGGGAAGGGGTTTCAGTGTGTGGGGAAGTGTTTCAGTGTGAGGGTATGGGTTTCAGTGTGTGGGGAAGGGGTTTCAGTGTGTGGGGAAGGGGTTTCACTGTGTGGGGAAGGGGCTTCAGTGCGTGGGGAAGGTGTTTCAATGTTTGGGGAAGGGGTTTCAGTGTGTGGGGAATGGTTTCAGTGTGTGGCGAAAGTATTTCAGTGTGTGGGGAAGGGGTTTCAGTGTGTGGGGAAGGGGTTTCAGTGTGTGGGGAAGGGGTTTCAGTGTGTGGGGAATGGTTTCAATGTGTGGGGAAGGGTTTCAGTGTGTGGGGAATGGTTTCAGTGTGTGGGGAATGGTTTCAGCGTGTGGGGAAGGTGTTTCAGTGTGTGGAGAGGGTTTCAGTGTGTGGGGAAGTGTTTCTGTGTGAGGGGAAGGGGTTTCAGTGTGTGGGGAAGGTGATTCAGTGTTTGGAGAAGGGGATTCTCTGTGTGGGGAAGGGGTTTCAGTGTGTGGGGAAGGGGTTTCAGTGTGTGGGGAAGGGGTTTCAGTGTGTGGGGAATGGTTTCAATGTGTGGGGAAGGGTTTCAGTGTGTGGGGAATGGTTTCAGTGTGTGGGGAATGGTTTCAGCGTGTGGGGAAGGGGTTTCGGTGTGTGGAGAAGGGTTTCAGTGTGTGGGGAAGTGTTTCAGTGTGAGGGGAAGGGGTTTCAGTGTGTGGGGAAGTGTTTCAGTGTGTGGGTATGGGTTTCAGTGTGTGGAGAAGGGGTTTCAGTGTGTGGGGAAGGGGTTTCAGTGTGTGGGGAAGGGGTTTCACTGTTTGGGGAAGGGTTTCAGTGCGTGGGGAATGGTTTCAGTGTTTGGTGAAAGGATTTCAGTGTGTGGGGAAGGTGATTCAATGTGTGGTGAAGGGGATTCTCTGTGTGGGGAAGGGGGTTTCAGTGTGTGGGGAAGGGGTTTCAGTGTGTGGGGAAGGGGTTTCAGTGTGTGGGGAATGGTTACAGTGTGTGGGGAAGGGTTTCAGTGTGTGGGGAATGGTTTCAGCGTGTGGGGAAGTGGTTTCAGCGTGTGGGGAAGGGGTTTCAGTGTGTGGGGAAGATGTTTCAGTGTGTGGGGAAGTGTTTCAGTGTGTGGGGAAGGGGTTTCAGTGTGTGGGGAAGGGTTACAGTGTGTGGGGAAGGGGATTCAGTGTGTGGGGAAGGGGTTTCAGTGTGTGGGGAAGGGGTTTCACTGTGTGGGGAAGGTGTTTCAGTGTGTGGGGAAGGGGATTCAGTGTGTGGGGAAGGGGTTTCAGTGTGTGTGGAATGTCTTTCAGCGTGTGGGGAAGGGGTTTCAGTGTGTGGGGAAGGTGTTTCAGTATGTGGGGAAGGGGTTTCAGTGTGTGGGGAAGGGTTTCAGTGTGTGGGGAAGGGTTTCAGTGTGTGGGGAAGGTGTTTCAGTGTGTGGGGAAGGGGTTTCAGTGTGTGGGGAAGGGTTCCAGTGTGTGGGGAAGGGGTTTCAGTGTGTGGGGAAGGAGTTCAGTGTGTTGGGAAGGGTTTCAGTGTGTGGGGAAGTGTTTCAGTGTGTGGGGAAGGGGTTTCAGTGTGTGGGGACGGGTTTCAGTGTGTGGGTATGGGATTCAGTGTGTGGGGAAGGGTTTCAGTGTGTGGGGAAGGGGTTTCACTGTGTGGGGAAGGTGTATCAGTGTGTGGGGAATGGTTTCAGTGTGTGGGGAAGGTATTCAGTGTGTGGGGAAGGGGTTTCACTGTGAGGGGAAGGGTTTTCAGTGTGTGGGGAATGGTTTCACTGTGTGGGGAATGGTTTCAGTGTGTGGGGAAGGGGTTTCACTGTGTGTGGAAGGTGTTTCAGTGTGGGGTGAAGGGGTTTCAGTGTGTAGGTACGGGTTTCACTGTGTGTGGAATGTGTTTCAGTGTGTGGGGAAGGGGTTTCAGTGTGTGGGGAAGTGTTTCAGTGTGTGGGGAAGGGTTTCAGTGTGTGGGGAAGGGGTTTCAGTGTGTGGGGAAGGGTTTCAATTGTGTGGAAGGGTTTCACTGTGCGAGGAAGGTGTTTTAGTGTGTGGGGAAGGGTTTCAGTGTGTGGGGAAGGGTTTCAGTGTGTGGGGAAGGGTTTCAGTGTGTGGGGAAGGGGTTTCAGTAGGTGGGGAAGGGTTTCAGTGTGGGTGGAATGGTTTCAGTGTGTGGGGAATGGTTTCAGCGTGTGGGAAGGGTTTTCAGTGTGTGGGGAAGGATTTCAGTGTGTGGGGAAGGGTTTCAGTGTGTGGGGAAGTGTTTCAGTGTTTGGGGAAGGGGTTTCAGTGTGTGGGGAAGTGTTTCAGTGTGAGGGTATGGGTTTCAGTGTGTGGGGAAGGGGTTTCAGTGTGTGGGGAAGGGGTTTCACTGTGTGGGGAAGGGGCTTCAGTGCGTGGGGAAGGTGTTTCAATGTTTGGGGAAGGGGTTTCAGTGTGTGGGAATGGTTTCAGTGTGTGGCGAAAGTATTTCAGTGTGTGGGGAAGGGGTTTCAGTGTGTGGGGAAGGGGTTTCAGTGTGTGGGGAAGGGGTTTCTGTGTGTGGGAATGGTTTCAATGTGTGGGGAAGGGTTTCAGTGTGTGGGGAATGGTTTCAGTGTGTGGGGAATGGTTTCAGCGTGTGGGGAAGGGTTTCAGTGTGTGGAGAAGGGTTTCAGTGTGTGGGGAAGTGTTTCAGTGTGAGGGGAAGGGGTTTCAGTGTGTGAGGAAGTGTTTCGGTGTGTGGGTATGGGTTTCAGTGTGTGGAGAAGGGGTTTCAGTGTGTGGGGAATGGTTTCAGTGTGTGGTGAAAGGATTTCAGTGTGTGGGGAAGGTGATTCAGTGTGTGGAGAAGGGGATTCTCTGTGTGGGGAAGGGGTTTCAGTGTGTGGGAAGGGGTTTCAGTGTGTGGGGAAGGGGTTTCAGTGTGTGGGGAAGATGTTCAGTGTGTGGGGAAGTGTTTCAGTGTGTGGGGAAGGGGTTTCAGTGTGTGCGAAGGGTTTCAGTGTGTGGGGAGGGATTCAGTGTGTGGGGAAGGGGTTTCAGTGTGTGTGGAATGTCTTTCAGCGTGTGGGGAAGGAGTTTCAGTGTGTGGGGAAGGTTTTTCAGTATGCTGGGGAAGGGGTTTCAGTGTGTGTGGGAAGGGTTTCAGTGTGTGGGGAAGGGTTTCAGTGTGTGGGAAGGTGTTTCAGTGTGTGGGGAAGGGGTTTCAGTGTGTGGGGAAGGGTTTCAGTGTGTGGGGAAGGGGTTTCAGTGTGTGGGGAATGGTTTCAGTGTGTGGGGAATGGTTTCAGCGTGTGGGGAGGGGGTTTCAGTGTGTGGGGAAGATGTTTCAGTGTGTGTGGAAGGGTTTCAGTGTGTGGGGAAGGGTTTCAGTGTATGGGGAAGGGTTTCAGTGTGTGGGGAAAGGGTCTCAGTGTGTGGGGAATGGTTTCAGTGTGTGGGGAAGGGGTTTCAGTGTGTGGGGAATGGTTTCAGTGTGTGGGGAATGGTTTCAGCGTGTGGGGAAGGGGTTTCAGTGTGTGGAGAAGGGTTTCAGTGTCTCGGGAAGTGTTTCAGTGTGTGGGGAAGGGGTTACAGTGTGTGGGGAAGGGTTTCAGTGTGTGTGGAAGGGGTTCAGTGTGTGGGGAAGGGGTTTCAGTGTGTGGGGAATGGTTTCAGCTTGTGGGGAAGGGGTTCCAGGTGTGGGGAAGGATTTCAGTGTGTGGGGATGTGTTTCAGTGTGTGGGGAAGTGTTTCAGTGTGTGGGGAAGGGGTTTCAGTGTGTGGGGAAGTGTTTCAGTGTGAGGGTATGGGTTTCAGTGTGTGGGGAAGGGGTTTCAGTGTGTGCGGAAGGGGTTTCACTGTGTGGGGATGGGTTTTCAGTGTGTGGGGAAGATGTTTCAGTGTGTGGGGACTGGGTTTCTGTGTGTGGGGAAGGGGTTTCCCTGTGAGGGGAGAGGGTTTCCCTGTGTGGGGAAGGGGTTTCACTGTGTGGGGAAGGGTTCTCAGTGTGTGGGGAAGGGGTTTCAGTGTGTGGGGAATGGTTTCAGTGTGTGGGGCAAGGGTTTCAGTGTGTGGGGAAGGGGTTTCAGTGTGTGGGGAAGGGGATTCACTGTGTGAGGAAGGGGTTTCAGTGTTTGGGGAAGGGGATTCGGTGTGTGGGGACGTTGTTTCAGTGTGTGGGGAAGGGGTTTCAGTGTGTGGGGAAGGGGTTTCAGTGCGTGGGGAATGGTTTCAGTGTGTGGGGACGGGTTTCAGTGTGTGGGGAAGGGGTTTCAGTGTGTGGGGAAGGGGTTTCACTGTGTGGGGAAGGTGTTTCAGTGTGTGGGGAAGGGGTTTCACTCTTTGGGGAAGGGGTTTCAGTGTGTGGGGAATGATTTCAGTGTGTGGTGAAAGGATTTCAGTATGTGGGGAAGGTGATTCAGTGTGTGGAGAAGGGGATTCTCTGTGTGGGGAAGGGGTTTCAGTGTGTCGGGAAGGGGTTTCAGAGTGTGGGGAAGGGGTTTCAGTGTGTGGGGAATGGTTTCACTGTGTGGGGAAGGGTTTCAGTGTGTGGGGAATGGTTTCAGTGTGTGGGGAATGGTTTCAGCATGTGGGGAAGGGGTTTCAGTGCGTGGGGAAGGATTTCAGTGTGTGGGGAGGTGTTTCACTACGTGTGGAATGTGTTTCAGTGTGTGGGGAAGGGTTTCAGTGTTTGGGGAAGGGTTTCAGTGTGTGTGGAAGGGGTTTCAGTGTGTGGGGAAGGGTTTCAGTGTGTGGGGAATGGTTTCAGTGTTTGGGGAAGGTGTTTCAGTGTGTGGGGAAGGGGATTCTCCGTGTGGGGAAGGGGTTTCATTGTGTGGGGAAGGGGTTTCAGTGTGTGGGGAAGGGGTTTCAGTGTGTGGGGAATGGTTTCAGCGTGTGGGGAACGGGTTTCAGTGTGTGGGTAAAGGGTTTCAGTGTGTGTGGAAGGGGTTTCAATGTGTGGGGAATGGTTTCAGTGTGTGGGGAAGGGGTTTCAGTGTGTGTGGAAGGGGTTTCAGTGTGTGGGGAATGTGGTTCAGTGTGCGGGGAAGGGGTTTCAGTGTGTGGGGAATGGTTTCAGTGTGTGGGGAAGGGGTTTCAGTGTGTGGGGAAGGGGTTTCAGTGTGTGGGGAAAGGTTTCAGTGTGTGGGGAAGGGGTTTCAGTGTGTGGGGAAGGGGTTTCACTGTGTGTGGAAGGTGTTTCAGTGTGGGGTGAAGGGGTTTCAGTGTGTGGGGAGTGGTTTCACTGTGTGTGGAATGTGTTTCAGTGTGTGGGGCAGGGGTTTCAGTGTGTGGGGAAGGGTTTCAGTGTGTGGGGAAGGGTTTCAGTGTGTGGGGAAGGGGTTTCAGTGTGTGGGGAAGGGTTTCAGTGTGTGGGGAAGGGTTTCACTGTGCGGGGAAGGTGTTTCAGTGTGTGGGGAAATGTTTCAGTGTATTGGGAAGGGGTTTCAGTATGTGGGGAAGGGGTTTCAGTATGTGGGGAAGGGTTTCAGTGTGTGGGGAATGGTTTCAGTGTGTGGGGAATGGTTTCAGCTTGTGGGGAAGGGGTTCCAGTGTGTGGGGAAGGATTTCAGTGTGTGGGGAAGGGTTTCAGTGTATGGGGAAGTGTTTCAGTGTGTGGGGAAGGGGTTTCACTGTGTGGGGAAGGGGTTTCAGTGTATGGGGAAGGGGTTTCACTCTTTGGGGAAGGGGTTTCAGTGTGTGGGGAATGGTTTCAGTGTGTGGGGAAGGGGATTCTGTGTGTGGAGAAGGGGATTCTCTGTGTGGGGAAGGGGTTTCAGTGAGTCGGGAAGGGGTTTCAGAGTGTGGGGAAGGGATTTCAGTGTGTGGGGAATGGTTTCAGTGTGTGGGGATGGGTTTCAGTGTGTGGGGAATGGTTTCAGTGTGCGGGGAATGGTTTCAGCATGTGGGGAAGGGGTTTCAGTGCGTGGGGAAGGATTTCAGTGTATGGGGAGGGGTTTCACTATGTGTGGAATGTGTTTCAGTGTGTGGGGAAGGGGTTTCAGTGTGTGGGGAAGGGTTTCAGTGTTTGGGGAAGGGTTTCAGTGTGTGGGGAAGGGTTTTCAGTGTGTGGGGAAGGGTTTCAGTGTGTGGGGAATGGTTTCAGTGTGTGGGGAAGGTGTTTCAGTGTGTGGGGAAGGGGATTCAGTGTGTGGGGAAGTGTTTCAATGTGTGGCGAAAGGATTTCTGTGTGTGGGGAAGGTGATTCAGTGTGTGGGGAAGGGGATTCTCTGTGTGGGGAAGGGGTTTCATTGTGTGGGGAATGGGTTTCAGTGTGTGGGGAAGGGGTTTCAGTGTGTGGGGAATGGTTTCAGCGTGTGGGGAACGGGTTTCAGTGTGTGGGTAATGGGTTTCAGTGTGTGTGGAAGGGGTTTCAATGTGTGGGGAATGGTTTCAGTGTGTGGGGAAGGGGTTTCAGTGTGTGTGGAAGGGGTTTCAGTGTGTGGGGAATGTGGTTCAGTGTGTGGGGAAGGGGTTTCAGTGTGTGGGGAATGGTTTCAGTGTGTGGGGAAGGGGTTTCAGTGTGTGGGGAAGGGGTTTCAGTGTGTGGGGAAAGGTTTCAGTGTGTGGGGAAGGGGTTTCAGTGTGTGGGGAAGGTGTTTCACTGTGTGTGGAAGGTGTTTCAGTGTGGGGTGAAGGAGTTTCAGTGTGTGGGGAGGGGTTTCACTGTGTGTGGAATGTGTTTCAGTGTGTGGGGCAGGGGTTTCAGTGTGTGGGGAAGGGTTTCAGTGTGTGGGGAAGGGTTTCAGTGTGTGGGGAAGGGGTTTCAGTGTGTGGGGAAGGGTTTCAGTGTGTGGGGAAGGGTTTCACTGTGCGGGGAAGGTGTTTCAGTGTGTGGGGAAGGGTTTCAGTGTATGGGGAAGGGGTTTCAGTATGTGGGGACGGGGTTTCAGTATGTGGGGAAGGGTTTCAGTGTTTGGGGAATGGTTTCAGTGTGTGGGGAATGGTTTCAGCTTGTGGGGATGGGGTTCCAGTGTGTGGGGAAGTATTTCAGTGTGTGGGGAAGGGTTTCAGTGTGTGGGGAAGTGTTTCAGTGTGTGGGGAAGGGGTTTCAGTGTGTGGGGAAGTGTTTCCGTGTGTGGGTATGGGTTTCAGTGTGTGGGGAAGGGTTTCAGTGTGTGGGGAAGGAGTTTCAGTGTGTGGGGAAGGTGTTTCACTGTGTGGGGACGGGGTTTCAGTGTGTGGGGTAGGGGTTTCAGTGTGTAGGGTCGGGGTTTCAGTGTGTGGGGAAGGGTTTCAGTTTGTGGGGAAGTGGTTTCAGTGTGTGCGGAAGGGGTTTCACTGTGTGGGGATGGGTTTTCAGTGTTTGGGGAAGGGGATTCGGTGTGTGGGGACGTTGTTTCAGTGTGTGGGGAAGGGGTTTCAGTGTGTGGGGAAGGGGTTTCAGTGTGTGGGGAAGGGGTTTCAGTGCGTGGGGAATGGTTTCAGTGTGTGGGGACGGGTTTCAGTGTGTGGGGAAGGGGTTTCAGTGTGTGGGGAAGGGGTTTCACTGTGTGGGGAAGGTGTTTCAGTGTGTGGGGAAGGGGTTTCACTCTTTGGGGAAGGGGTTTCAGTGTGTGGGGAATGATTTCAGTGTGTGGTGAAAGGATTTCAGTTTGTGGGGAAGGTGATTCAGTGTGTTGAGAAGGGGATTCTCTGTGTGGGGAAGGGGTTTCAGTGTGTCGGGAAGGGGTTTCAGAGTGTGGGGAAGGGGTTTCAGTGTGTGGGGAATGGTTTCAGTGTGTGGGGAAGGGTTTCAGTGTGTGGGGAATGGTTTCAGTGTGTGGGGAATGGTTTCAGCATGTGGGGAAGGGGTGTCAGTGCGTGGGGAAGGATTTCAGTGTGTGGGGAGGGGTTTCACTCCATGTGGAATGTGTTTCAGTGTGTGGGGAAGGGGTTTCAGTGTGTGGGGAAGGGTTTCAGTGTTTGGGGAAGGGTTTCAGTGTGTGGGGAAGGGGTTTCAGTGTGTGGGGAAGGGTTTCAGTGTGTGGGGAATGGTTTCAGTGTGTGGGGAAGGTGTTTCAGTGTGTGGGGAAGGGGATTCAGTGTGTGGGGAAGTGTTTCAATGTGTGGCGAAAGGATTTCTGTGTGTGGGGAAGGTGATTCAGTGTGTGGGGAAGGGGATTCTCCGTGTGGGGAAGGGGTTTCATTGTGTGGGGAAGGGGTTTCAGTGTGTGGGGAAGGGGTTTCAGTGTGTGGGGAACGGGTTTCACTGTGTGGGTAAGGGGTTTCAGTGTGTGTGGAAGGGGTTTCAATGTGTAGGCACTGTTTTCAGTGTGTGGGGAAGGGGTTTCAGTGTGTGTGGAAGGGGTTTCAGTGTGTGGGGAATGTGGTTCAGTGTGTGGGGAAGGGGTTTCAGTGTGTGGGGAATGGTTTCAGTGTGTGGGGAAGGGGTTTCAGTGTGTGGGGAAGGGGTTTCAGTGTGTGGGGAAAGGTTTCAGTGTGTGGGGAAGGGGTTTCATTGTGTGGGGAAGGGGTTTCACTGTGTGTGGAAGGTGTTTCAGTGTGGGGTGAAGGGGTTTCAGTGTGTGGGGAGTGGTTTCACTGTGTGTGGAATGTGTTTCAGTGTGTGGGGCAGGGGTTTCAGTGTGTGGGGAAGGGTTTCAGTGTGTGGGGAAGGGTTTCAGTGTGTGGGGAAGGGGTTTCAGTGTGTGGGGAAGGGTTTCAGTGTGTGGGGAAGGGTTCACTGTGCGGGGAATGTGTTTCAGTGTGTGGGGAAGGGTTTCAGTGTATGGGGAAGGGGTTTCAGTATGTGGGGAAGGGGTTTCAGTATGTGGGGAAGGGTTTCAGTGTGTGGGGAATGGTTTCAGTGTGTGGGGAATGGTTTCAGCTTGTGGGGAAGGGGTTCCAGTGTGTGGGGAAGGATTTCAGTGTGTGGGGAAGGGTTTCAGTGTGTGGGGAAGTGTTTCAGTGTGTGGGGAAGGGGTTTCACTGTGTGGGGAAGGGGTTTCAGTGTGTGGGGAAGGGGTTTCACTCTTTGGGGAAGGGGTTTCAGTGTGTGGGGAATGGTTTCAGTGTGTGGTGAAAGGATTTCAGTATGTGGGGAAGGTGATTCAGTGTGTGGAGAAGGGGATTCTCTGTGTGGGGAAGGGGTTTCAGTGAGTCGGGAAGGGGTTTCAGAGTGTGGGGAAGGGGTTTCAGTGTGTGGGGAATGGTTTCAGTGTGTGGGGAAGGGTTTCAGTGTGTGGGGAATGGTTTCAGTGTGTGGGGAATGGTTTCAGCATGTGGGGAAGGGGTTTCAGTGCGTGGGGAAGGATTTCAGTGTATGGGGAGGGGTTTCACTATGTGTGGAATGTGTTTCACTGTGTGGGGAAGGGGTTTCAGTGTGTGGGGAAGGGTTTCAGTGTTTGGGGAAGGGTTTCAGTGTGTGGGGAAGGGGTTTCAGTGTGTGGGGAAGGGTTTCAGTGTGTGGGGAATGGTTTCAGTGTGTGGGGAAGGTGTTTCAGTGTGTGGGGAAGGGGATTCAGTGTGTGGGGAAGTGTTTCAATGTGTGGCGAAAGGATTTCTGTGTGTTGGGAAGGTGATTCAGTGTGTGGGGAAGGGGATTCTCTGTGTGGGGAAGGGGTTTCATTGTGTGGGGAATGGGTTTCAGTGTGTGGGGAAGGGGTTTCAGTGTGTGGGGAATGGTTTCAGCGTGTGGGGAACGGGTTTCAGTGTGTGGGTAAGGGCTTTCAGTGTGTGTGGAAGGGGTTTCAATGTGTGGGGAATGGTTTCAGTGTTTGGGCAAGGGGTTTCAGTGTGTGTGGAAGGGGTTTCAGTGTGTGGGGAATGTGGTTCAGTGTGTGGGGAAGGGGTTTCAGTGTGTGGGGAATGGTTTCAGTGTGTGGGGAAGGGGTTTCAGTGTGTGGGGAAGGGGTTTCAGTGTGTGGGGAAAGGTTTCAGTGTGTGGGGAAGGGGTTTCAGTGTGTGTGGAAGGGGTTTCAGTGTGTGGGGAATGTGGTTCAGTGTGTGGGGAAGGGGTTTCAGTGTGTGGGGAATGGTTTCAGTGTGTGGGGAAGGGGTTTCAGTGTGTGGGGAAGGGGTTTCAGTGTGTGGGGAAAGGTTTCAGTGTGTGGGGAAGGGGTTTCATTGTGTGGGGAAGGGGTTTCACTGTGTGTGGAAGGTGTTTCAGTGTGGGGTGAAGGGGTTTCAGTGTATGGGGAGGGGTTTCACTGTGTGTGGAATGTGTTTCAGTGTGTGGGGCAGGGGTTTCAGTGTGTGGGGAAGGGTTTCAGTGTGTGGGGAAGGGTTTCAGTGTGTGGGGAAGGGGTTTCAGTGTGTGGGGAAGGGTTTCAGTGTGTGGGGAAGGGTTCCACTGTGCGGGGAATGTGTTTCAGTGTGTGGGGAAGGGTTTCAGTGTATGGGGAAGGGGTTTCAGTATGTGGGGAAGGGGTTTCAGTATGTGGGGAAGGGTTTCAGTGTGTGGGGAATGGTTTCAGTGTGTGGGGAATGGTTTCAGCTTGTGGGGAAGGGGTTCCAGTGTGTGGGGAAGGATTTCAGTGTGTGGGGAAGGGTTTCAGTGTGTGGGGAAGTGTTTCAGTGTGTGGGGAAGGGGTTTCACTGTGTGGGGAAGGGGTTTCAGTGTGTGGGGAAGGGGTTTCACTCTTTGGGGAAGGGGTTTCAGTGTGTGGGGAATGGTTTCAGTGTGTGGTGAAAGGATTTCAGTATGTGGGGAAGGTGATTCAGTGTGTGGAGAAGGGGATTCTCTGTGTGGGGAAGGGGTTTCAGTGAGTCGGGAAGGGGTTTCAGAGTGTGGGGAAGGGGTTTCAGTGTGTGGGGAATGGTTTCAGTGTGTGGGGAAGGGTTTCAGTGTGTGGGGAATGGTTTCAGTGTGTGGGGAATGGTTTCAGCATGTGGGGAAGGGGTTTCAGTGCGTGGGGAAGGATTTCAGTGTATGGGGAGGGGTTTCACTATGTGTGGAATGTGTTTCACTGTGTGGGGAAGGGGTTTCAGTGTGTGGGGAAGGGTTTCAGTGTTTGGGGAAGGGTTTCAGTGTGTGGGGAAGGGGTTTCAGTGTGTGGGGAAGGGTTTCAGTGTGTGGGGAATGGTTTCAGTGTGTGGGGAAGGTGTTTCAGTGTGTGGGGAAGGGGATTCAGTGTGTGGGGAAGTGTTTCAATGTGTGGCGAAAGGATTTCTGTGTGTGGGGAAGGTGATTCAGTGTGTGGGGAAGGGGATTCTCTGTGTGGGGAAGGGGTTTCATTGTGTGGGGAATGGGTTTCAGTGTGTGGGGAAGGGGTTTCAGTGTGTGGGGAATGGTTTCAGCGTGTGGGGAACGGGTTTCAGTGTGTGGGTAAGGGGTTTCAGTGTGTGTGGAAGGGGTTTCAATGTGTGGGGAATGGTTTCAGTGTTTGGGCAAGGGGTTTCAGTGTGTGTGGAAGGGGTTTCAGTGTGTGGGGAATGTGGTTCAGTGTGTGGGGAAGGGGTTTCAGTGTGTGGGGAATGGTTTCAGTGTGTGGGGAAGGGGTTTCAGTGTGTGGGGAAGGGGTTTCAGTGTGTGGGGAAAGGTTTCAGTGTGTGGGGAAGGGGTTTCAGTGTGTGGGGAAGGTGTTTCACTGTGTGTGGAAGGTGTTTCAGTGTGGGGTGTAGGGGTTTCAGTGTGTGGGGAGGGGTTTCACTGTGTGTGGAATGTGTTTCAGTGTGTGGGGCAGGGGTTTCAGTGTGTGGGGAAGGGTTTCAGTGTGTGGGGAAGGGTTTCAGTGTGTGGGGAAGGGGTTTCAGTGTGTGGGGAAGGGTTTCAGTGTGTGGGGAAGGGTTTCACTGTGCGGGGAAGGTGTTTCAGTGTGTGGGGAAGTGTTTCAGTGTATGGGGAAGGGGTTTCAGTATGTGGGGAAGGTGTTTCAGTATGTGGTGAAGGGTTTCAGTGTGTGGGGAATGGTTTCAGTGTGTGGGGAATGGTTGCAGCTTGTGGGGAAGGGGTTCCAGTGTGTGGGGAAGTATTTCAGTGTGTGGGGAAGGGTTTCAGTGTGTGGGGAAGTGTTTCAGTGTGTGGGGAAGGGGTTTCAGTGTGTGGGGAAGTGTTTCAGTGTGTGGGTATGGGTTTCAGTGTGTGGGTATGGGTTTCAGTGTGTGGGGAAGGGTTTCAGTGTGTGGGGAAGGTGTTTCACTGTGTGGGGACGGGGTTTCAGTGTGTGGGGTAGGGGTTTCAGTGTGTAGGGTCGGGGTTTCAGTGTGTGGGGAAGGGTTTCAGTGTGTGGGGAAGTGGTTTCAGTGTGTGCGGAAGGGGTTTCACTGTGTGGGGATGGGTTTTCATTGTGTGGGGAAGATGTTTCAGTGTGTGGGGACTGGGTTTCTGTGTGTGGGGAAGGGGTTTCAGTGTGTGGGGAAGGGGTTTCACTGTGTGGGGAAGGGGTTTCAGTGTGTGGGGAAGGGGTTTCACTCTTTGGGGAAGGGGTTTCAGTGTGTGGGGAATGGTTTCAGTGTGTGGTGAAAGGATTTCAGTATGTGGGGAAGGTGATTCAGTGTGTGGAGAAGGGGATTCTCTGTGTGGGGAAGGGGTTTCAGTGAGTCGGGAAGGGGTTTCAGAGTGTGGGGAAGGGGTTTCAGTGTGTGGGGAATGGTTTCAGTGTGTGGGGAAGGGTTTCAGTGTGTGGGGAATGGTTTCAGTGTGTGGGGAATGGTTTCAGCATGTGGGGAAGGGGTTTCAGTGCGTGGGGAAGGATTTCAGTGTATGGGGAGGGGTTTCACTATGTGTGGAATGTGTTTCACTGTGTGGGGAAGGGGTTTCAGTGTGTGGGGAAGGGTTTCAGTGTTTGGGGAAGGGTTTCAGTGTGTGGGGAAGGGGTTTCAGTGTGTGGGGAAGGGTTTCAGTGTGTGGGGAATGGTTTCAGTGTGTGGGGAAGGTGTTTCAGTGTGTGGGGAAGGGGATTCAGTGTGTGGGGAAGTGTTTCAATGTGTGGCGAAAGGATTTCTGTGTGTGGGGAAGGTGATTCAGTGTGTGGGGAAGGGGATTCTCTGTGTGGGGAAGGGGTTTCATTGTGTGGGGAATGGGTTTCAGTGTGTGGGGAAGGGGTTTCAGTGTGTGGGGAATGGTTTCAGCGTGTGGGGAACGGGTTTCAGTGTGTGGGTAAGGGGTTTCAGTGTGTGTGGAAGGGGTTTCAATGTGTGGGGAATGGTTTCAGTGTTTGGGCAAGGGGTTTCAGTGTGTGTGGAAGGGGTTTCAGTGTGTGGGGAATGTGGTTCAGTGTGTGGGGAAGGGGTTTCAGTGTGTGGGGAATGGTTTCAGTGTGTGGGGAAGGGGTTTCAGTGTGTGGGGAAGGGGTTTCAGTGTGTGGGGAAAGGTTTCAGTGTGTGGGGAAGGGGTTTCAGTGTGTGGGGAAGGTGTTTCACTGTGTGTGGAAGGTGTTTCAGTGTGGGGTGTAGGGGTTTCAGTGTGTGGGGAGGGGTTTCACTGTGTGTGGAATGTGTTTCAGTGTGTGGGGCAGGGGTTTCAGTGTGTGGGGAAGGGTTTCAGTGTGTGGGGAAGGGTTTCAGTGTGTGGGGAAGGGGTTTCAGTGTGTGGGGAAGGGTTTCAGTGTGTGGGGAAGGGTTTCACTGTGCGGGGAAGGTGTTTCAGTGTGTGGGGAAGTGTTTCAGTGTATGGGGAAGGGGTTTCAGTATGTGGGGAAGGTGTTTCAGTATGTGGTGAAGGGTTTCAGTGTGTGGGGAATGGTTTCAGTGTGTGGGGAATGGTTGCAGCTTGTGGGGAAGGGGTTCCAGTGTGTGGGGAAGTATTTCAGTGTGTGGGGAAGGGTTTCAGTGTGTGGGGAAGTGTTTCAGTGTGTGGGGAAGGGGTTTCAGTGTGTGGGGAAGTGTTTCAGTGTGTGGGTATGGGTTTCAGTGTGTGGGTATGGGTTTCAGTGTGTGGGGAAGGGTTTCAGTGTGTGGGGAAGGTGTTTCACTGTGTGGGGACGGGGTTTCAGTGTGTGGGGTAGGGGTTTCAGTGTGTAGGGTCGGGGTTTCAGTGTGTGGGGAAGGGTTTCAGTGTGTGGGGAAGTGGTTTCAGTGTGTGCGGAAGGGGTTTCACTGTGTGGGGATGGGTTTTCATTGTGTGGGGAAGATGTTTCAGTGTGTGGGGACTGGGTTTCTGTGTGTGGGGAAGGGGTTTCCGTGTGTGGGGAAAGGGTTTCAGTGTGTGGGGAAGGGGTTTCACTGTGTGGGGAAGGGGTTTCAGTGTGTGGGGAAGGGGTTTCAGTGTGTGGGGAATGGTTTCAGTGTGTGGGGCAAGGGTTTCAGTGTGTGGGGAAGGGGTTTCAGTGTGTGGGGAAGGGGATTCACTGTGTGAGGAAGGGGTTTCAGTGTTTGGGGAAGGGGATTCGGTGTGTGGGGTCGTTGTTTCAGTATGTGGGGAAGGGGTTTCAGTGTGTGGAGAAGGGGTTTCAGTGTGTGGGGAAGGGGTTTCAGTGCGTGGGGAATGGTTTCAGTGTGTGGGGATGGGTTTCAGTGTGTGGGGAAGGGGTTTCAGTGTGTGGGGAAGGGGTTTCACTGTTTGGGGAAGGGGTTTCAGTGTGTGGGGAAGGGGTTTCACTGTTTGGGGAAGGGGTTTCAGTGTGTGGGGAATGGTTTCAGTGAGTGGTGAAAGGATTTCAGTGTGTGGGGAAGGTGATTCAGTGTGTGGAGAAGGGGATTCTCTGTGTGGGGAAGGGGTTTCAGTGTGTGGGGAAGGGGTTTCAGAGTGTGGGGAAGGGGTTTCAGTGTGTGGGGAATGGTTTCAGTGTGTGGGGAAGGGTTTCAGTGTGTGGGGAATGGTTTCAGTGTGTGGGGAATGGTTTCAGCATGTGGGGAAGGGGTTTCAGTGCGTGGGGAAGGATTTCAGTGTGTGGGGAGGGGTTTCACTATGTGTGGAATGTGTTTCAGTGTGTGGGGAAGGTGCTTCAGTGTGTCGGGAAGGGTTTCAGTGTTTGGGGAAGGGTTTCAGTGTGTGGGGAAGGTGTTTCAGTGTGTGGGGAAGGGTTTCAGTGTGTGGGGAAGGGTTTCAGTAATTGGGGAAGGTGTTTCAGTGTGTGGGGAAGGGGATTCAGTGTGTGGGGAAGTGTTTCAATGTGTGGCGAAAGGATTTCTGTGTGTGGGGAAGGTGATTCAGTGTGTGGGGAAGGGGATTCTCTGTGTGGGGAAGGGGTTTCATTGTGTGGGGAATGGGTTTCAGTGTGTGGGGAAGGGGTTTCAGTGTGTGGGGAATGGTTTCAGCGTGTGGGGAACGGGTTTCAGTGTGTGGGTAAGGGGTTTCAGTGTGTGTGGAAGGGGTTTCAATGTGTGGGGAATGGTTTCAGTGTTTGGGGAAGGGGTTTCAGTGTGTGTGGAAGGGGTTTCAGTGTGTGGGGAATGTGGTTCAGTGTGTGGGGAAGGGGTTTCAGTGTGTGGGGAATGGTTTCAGTGTGTGGGGAAGGGGTTTCAGTGTGTGGTGAAGGGGTTTCAGTGTGTGGGGAAAGGTTTCAGTGTGTGGGGAAGGGGTTTCAGTGTGTGGGGAAGGTGTTTCACTGTGTGTGGAAGGTGTTTCAGTGTGGGGTGAAGGGGTTTCAGTGTGTGGGGAGGGGTTTCACTGTGTGTGGAATGTGTTTCAGTGTGTGGGGCAGGGGTTTCAGTGTGTGGGGAAGGGTTTCAGTGTGTGGGGAAGGGTTTCAGTGTGTGGGGAAGGGGTTTCAGTGTGTGGGGAAGGGTTTCAGTGTGTGGGGAAGGGTTTCACTGTGCCGGGAAGGTGTTTCAGTGTGTGGGGAAGGGTTTCAGTGTATGGGGAAGGGGTTTCAGTATGTGGGGAAGGGGTTTCAGTATGTGGGGAAGGGTTTCAGTGTGTGGGGAATGGTTTCAGTGTGTGGGGAATGGTTTCAGCTTGTGAGGAAGGGGTTCCAGTGTGTGGGGAAGTATTTCAGTGTGTGGGGAAGGGTTCCAGTGTGTGGGGAAGTGTTTCAGTGTGTGGGCAAGGGGTTTCAGTGTGTGGGGAAGTGTTTCAGTGTGTGGGTATGGGTTTCAGTGTGTGGGGAAGGGTTTCAGTGTGTGGGGAAGGAGTTTCAGTGTGTGGGGAAGGTGTTTCACTGTGTGGGGACGGGGTTTCAGTGTGTGGGGTAGGGGTTTCAGTGTGTAGGGTCGGGGTTTCAGTGTGTGGGGAAGGGTTTCAGTGTGTGGGGAAGTGGTTTCAGTGTGTGCGGAAGGGGTTTCACTGTGTGGGGATGGGTTTTCATTGTGTGGGGAAGATGTTTCAGTGTGTGGGGACTGGGTTTCTGTGTGTGGGGAAAGGGTTTCAGTGTGTGGGGAAGGGGTTTCACTGTGTGGGGAAGGGGTTTCAGTATGTGGGGAAGGGGTTTCAGTGTGTGGGGAATGGTTTCAGTGTGTGGGGCAAGGGTTTCAGTGTGTGGGGAAGGGGTTTCAGAGTGTGGGGAAGGGGATTCACTGTGTGAGGAAGGGGTTTCAGTGTTTGAGGAAGGGGATTCGGTGTGTGGGGACGTTGTTTCAGTATGTGGGGAAGGGGTTTCAGTGTGTGGGGAAGGGGTTTCAGTGTGTGGGGTAGGGGTTTCAGTGCGTGGGGAATGGTTTCAGTGTGTGGGGATGGGTTTCATTGTGTGGGGAAGGGGTTTCAGTGTGTGGGGAAGGGGTTTCACTGTTTGGGGAAGGGGTTTCAGTGTGTGGGGAAGGGGTTTCACTGTTTGGGGAAGGGGTTTCAGTGTGTGGGGAATGGTTTCAGTGTGTGGTGAAAGGATTTCAGTGTGCGGGGAAGGTGATTCAGTGTGTGGAGAAGGGAATTCTCTGTGTGGGGAAGGGGTTTCAGTGTGTGGGGAAGGGGTTTCAGAGTGTGGGGAAGGGGTTTCAGTGTGTGGGGAATGGTTTCAGTGTGTGGGGAAGGGTTTCAGTGTGTGGGGAATGGTTTCAGTGTGTGGGGAATGGTATCAGCATGTGGGGAAGGGGTTTCAGTGCGTGGGGAAGGATTTCAGTGTGTGGGGAGGGGTTTCACTATGTGTGGAATGTGTTTCAGTGTGTGGGGAAGGGGTTTCAGTGTGTGGGGAATGGTTTCAGTGTGTGGGGAATGGTTTCAGCGTGTGGGGAAGGGGTTTAAGTGTGTGGGGAAGGATTTCAGTGTGTGGGGAAGGGTTTCAGTGTGTGGGGAAGTGTTTCAGTGTGTGGGGAAGGGGTTTCAGTGTGTGGGGAAGTGTTTAAGTGTGAGGGTATGGGTTTCAGTGTGTGGGGAAGGGGTTTCAGTGTGTGGGGAAGGGGATTCAGTGTGTTGGAAATTGTTTCAGTTTGTGGGGAATGGTTTCAGCATGTGGGGAAGGGGTTTCAGTGCGTGGGGAAGGATTTCAGTGTGTGGGGAGGGGTTTCACTATGTGTGGAATGTGTTTCAGTGTGTGGGGAAGGGGTTTCAGTGTGTGGGGAAGGGTTTCAGTGTTTGGGGAAGGGTTTCAGTGTATGGGGAAGGTGTTTCAGTGTGTGGGGAAGGGTTTCAGTGTGTGGGGAAGGGTTTCAGTATGGGGGGAAGGTGTTCCAGTGTGTGGGGAAGGGGTTTCAGTGTGTGGGGAAGTGTTTCAATGTGTGGGGAAAGGATGTCAGTGTGTGGGGAAGGTGATTCAGTGTGTGGGGAAGGGGATTCTCTGTGTGGGGAAGTGGTTTCATTGGGAGGGGAAGGGGTTTCAGTGTGTGGGGAAGGGGTTTCAGTGTGTGGGGAATGGTTTCAGCGTGTGGGGAAGGGGTTTCAGTGTGTGGGGAAGGGGCTTCAGTGTGTGTGGAAGGGGTTTCAATGTGTGGGGAATGGTTTCAGTGTGTGGGGAAGGGGTTTCAGTTTGTGTGGAAGGGGTTTCAGTGTGTGGGGAATGTGGTTCAGTGTGTGGGGAAGGGGTTTCAGTGTGTGGGGAATCGTTTCAGTGTGTGGGGAAGGGGTTTCACTGTGTGGGGAAGGGGTTTCAGTGTGTGGGGAAAGGTTTCAGTGTGTGGGGAAGGGGTTTCACTGTGTGGGGAAGGGGTTTCAGTATGTGGGGAAGGGGTTTCAGTGTGTGGGGAATGGTTTCAGTGTGTGGGGCAAGGGTTTCAGTGTGTGGGGAAGGGGTTTCAGTGTGTGGGGAAGGGGATTCACTGTGTGAGGAAGGGGTTTCAGTGTTTGAGGAAGGGGATTCGGTGTGTGGGGACGTTGTTTCAGTATGTGGGGAAGGGGTTTCAGTGTGTGGGGAAGGGGTTTCAGTGTGTGGGGTAGGGGTTTCAGTGCGTGGGGAATGGTTTCAGTGTGTGGGGATGGGTTTCATTGTGTGGGGAAGGGGTTTCAGTGTGTGGGGAAGGGGTTTCACTGTTTGGGGAAGGGGTTTCAGTGTGTGGGGAAGGGGTTTCACTGTTTGGGGAAGGGGTTTCAGTGTGTGGGGAATGGTTTCAGTGTGTGGTGAAAGGATTTCAGTGTGCGGGGAAGGTGATTCAGTGTGTGGAGAAGGGAATTCTCTGTGTGGGGAAGGGGTTTCAGTGTGTGGGGAAGGGGTTTCAGAGTGTGGGGAAGGGGTTTCAGTGTGTGGGGAATGGTTTCAGTGTGTGGGGAAGGGTTTCAGTGTGTGGGGAATGGTTTCAGTGTGTGGGGAATGGTATCAGCATGTGGGGAAGGGGTTTCAGTGCGTGGGGAAGGATTTCAGTGTGTGGGGAGGGGTTTCACTATGTGTGGAATGTGTTTCAGTGTGTGGGGAAGGGGTTTCAGTGTGTGGGGAATGGTTTCAGTGTGTGGGGAATGGTTTCAGCGTGTGGGGAAGGGGTTTAAGTGTGTGGGGAAGGATTTCAGTGTGTGGGGAAGGGTTTCAGTGTGTGGGGAAGTGTTTCAGTGTGTGGGGAAGGGGTTTCAGTGTGTGGGGAAGTGTTTAAGTGTGAGGGTATGGGTTTCAGTGTGTGGGGAAGGGGTTTCAGTGTGTGGGGAAGGGGATTCAGTGTGTTGGAAATTGTTTCAGTTTGTGGGGAATGGTTTCAGCATGTGGGGAAGGGGTTTCAGTGCGTGGGGAAGGATTTCAGTGTGTGGGGAGGGGTTTCACTATGTGTGGAATGTGTTTCAGTGTGTGGGGAAGGGGTTTCAGTGTGTGGGGAAGGGTTTCAGTGTTTGGGGAAGGGTTTCAGTGTATGGGGAAGGTGTTTCAGTGTGTGGGGAAGGGTTTCAGTGTGTGGGGAAGGGTTTCAGTATGGGGGGAAGGTGTTCCAGTGTGTGGGGAAGGGGTTTCAGTGTGTGGGGAAGTGTTTCAATGTGTGGGGAAAGGATGTCAGTGTGTGGGGAAGGTGATTCAGTGTGTGGGGAAGGGGATTCTCTGTGTGGGGAAGTGGTTTCATTGGGAGGGGAAGGGGTTTCAGTGTGTGGGGAAGGGGTTTCAGTGTGTGGGGAATGGTTTCAGCGTGTGGGGAAGGGGTTTCAGTGTGTGGGGAAGGGGCTTCAGTGTGTGTGGAAGGGGTTTCAATGTGTGGGGAATGGTTTCAGTGTGTGGGGAAGGGGTTTCAGTTTGTGTGGAAGGGGTTTCAGTGTGTGGGGAATGTGGTTCAGTGTGTGGGGAAGGGGTTTCAGTGTGTGGGGAATCGTTTCAGTGTGTGGGGAAGGGGTTTCACTGTGTGGGGAAGGGGTTTCAGTGTGTGGGGAAAGGTTTCAGTGTGTGGGGAAGGGGTTTCAGTGTGTGGGGAAGGGTTTCTGTGTGTGAGGAAGGGGTTTCAGCGTGTGCGGATGGTGTTTCAGTGTGTGGGGAAGTGGATTCAGTGTGTCGGAAATGGTTTCAGTGTGTGGGGAAGGGTTTCAGTGTGTGGGGAAGGGTTTCAATGAGTGGGGAAGGGGTTTCACTGTGTGGGGAAGGTGCATCAGTGTGTGGGGAATGGTTTCAGTGTGTGGGGAAGGTATTCAGTGTGTGGGGAAGGGGTTTCACTGTGAGGGGAAGGGGTTTCAGTGTGTGGGGAATGGTTTCACTGTGTGTGGAATGGTTTCAGTGTGTGGGGAAGGGGTTTCACTGTGTGTGGAAGGTGTTTCAGTGTGGGGTGAAGGGGTTTTAGTATGTGGGGTGGGGTTTCTCTTTGTGTGGAATGTGTTTCAGTGTGTGGGGAAGGGGTTTCAGTGTGTGGGGAAGGGTTTCAGTGTGTGGGGAAGGGGTTTCAGTGTGTGGGGAAGGGTTTCAGTGTGTGGGGAAGGGTTTCACTGTGCGGGGAAGGTATTTCAGTGTGTGGGGAAGGGTATTCACTGTGTGGGGAAGGGTTTCCGTGTGTGGGGAAGGGTTTCAGTGTGTGGGGAAGGGGTTTCAGTATGTGGGGAAGGGGTTTCAGTGTGTGGGTATGGGTTTCAGTGTGTGGGGAATGGTTTCAGCGTGTGGGGAAGGGGTTTCAGTGTGTGGGGAAGGAGTTCAGTGTGTTGGGAAGGGTTTCAGTGTGTGGGGAAGTGTTTCAGTGTGTGGGGAAGGGGTTTCAGTGTGTCGGAACGGGTTTCAGTGTGTGGGTATGGGATTCAGTGTGTGGGGAAGGGTTTCAGTGTGTGGGGAAGGGGTTTCACTGTGTGGGGAAGGTGTTTCAGTGTGTGGGGAATGGTTTCAGTGTGTGGGGAAGGTATTCAGTGTGTGGGGAAGGGGTTTCACTGTGAGGGGAAGGGTTCTCAGTGTGTGGGGAATGGTTTCACTGTGTGGGGAATGGTTTCAGTGTGTGGGGAAGGGGTTTCACTGTGTGTGGAAGGTGTTTCAGTGTGGGGTGAAGGGGTTTCAGTGTGTGGGTACGGGTTTCACTGTGTGTGGAATGTGTTTCAGTGTGTGGGGAAGTGGTTTCAGTGTGTGGGGAAATGTTTCAGTGTGTGGGGAAGGGTTTCAGTGTGTGGGGAAGGGGTTTCAGTGTGTGGGGAAGGGTTTCAATGTGTGTGGAAGGGTTTCACTGTGCGAGGAAGGTGTTTTAGTGTGTGGGGAAGGGGATGCAGTGTGTGGGGAAGGGTTTCAGTGTGTGGGGAAGTGTTTCAGTGTGTGGGGAAGGGGTTTCAGTATGTGGGGAAGGGTTTCAGTGTGTGGGGAATGGTTTCAGTGTGTGGGGAATGGTTTCAGCGTGTGGGGAAGGGGTTTCAGTGTGTGGGGAAGGATTTCAGTGTGTGGGGAAGGGTTTCAGTGTGTGGGGAAGTGTTTCAGTGTGTGGGGAAGGGGTTTCAGTGTGTGGGGAAGTGTTTCAGTGTGAGGGTATGAGTTTCAGTGTGTGGGGAAGGGGTTTCAGTGTGTGGGGAAGGGGTTTCACTGTGTGGGGAAGGGGCTTCAGTGCGTGGGGAAGGTGTTTCAATGATTGGGGAAGGGGTTTCAGTGTGTGGGGTATGGTTTCAGTGTGTGGCGAAAGGATTTCAGTGTGTGGGGAAGGTGATTCAGTGTTTGGAGAACGGGATTCTCTGTGTGGGGAAGGGGTTTCAGTGTGTGGGGAAGGGGTTTCAGTGTGTGGGGAAGGGGTTTCAGTGTGTGGGGAATGGTTTCAATGTGTGGGGAAGGGTTTCAGTGTGTGGGGAATGGTTTCAGTGTGTGGGGAATGGTTTCAGCGTGTGGGGAAGGGGTTTCGGTGTGTGGAGAAGGGTTTCAGTGTGTGGGGAAGTGTTTCAGTGTGAGGGGAAGGGGTTTCAGTGTGCGGGGAAGTGTTTCAGTGTGTGGGTATGGGTTTCAGTGTGTGGAGAAGGGGTTTCAGTGTGTGGGGAAGGGGTTTCAGTGTGTGGGGAACGGGTTTCACTGTTTGGCGAAGGGGTTTCAGTGTGTGGGGAATGGTTTCAGTGTGTGGTGAAAGGATTTCAGTGTGTGGGGAAGGTGATTCAGTGTGTGGTGAAGGGGATTCTCTGTGTGGGGAAGGGGTTTCAGTGTGTGGGGAAGGGGTTTCAGTGTGTGGGGAAGGGGTTTCAGTGTGTGGGGAATGGTTTCAGTGTGTGGGGAAGGGTTTCAGTGTGTGGGGAATGGTTTCAGCGTGTGGGGAAGTGGTTTCAGCGTGTGGGGAAGGGGTTTCAGTGTGTGGGGAAGATGTTTCAGTGTGTGGGGAAGTGTTTCAGTGTGTGGGGAAGGGGTTTCAGTGTGTGGGGAAGGGTTTCAGTGTGTGGGGTAGGGGATTCAGTGTGTGGGGAAGGGGTTTCAGTGTCTGTGGAAGGGGTTTCACTGTGTGGGGAAGGTGTTTCAGTGTGTGGGGAAGGGGATTCAGTGTGTGGGGAAGGGGTTTCAGTGTGTGTGGAATGTCTTTCAGCGTGTGGGGAAGGGGTTTCAGTGTGTGGGGAAGGTGTTTCAGTATGTGGGGAAGGGGTTTCAGTGTGTGGGGAAGGGTTTCAGTGTGTGGGGAAGGGTTTCAGTGTGTGGGGAAGGTGTTTCAGTGTGTGGGGAAGGGGTTTCAGTGTGTGGGGAAGGGTTTCAGTGTGTGGGGAAGGGGTTTCAGTGTGTGGGGAAGGAGTTCAGTGTGTTGGGAAGGGTTTCAGTGTGTGGGGAAGTGTTTCAGTGTGTGGGGAAGGGGTTTCAGTGTGTGGGGACGGGTTTCAGTGTGTGGGTATGGGATTCAGTGTGTGGGGAAGGGTTTCAGTGTGTGGGGAAGGGGTTTCACTGTGTGGGGAAGGTGTACCAGTGTGTGGGGAATGGTTTCAGTGTGTGGGGAAGGTATTCAGTGTGTGGGGAAGGGGTTTCACTGTGAGGGGAAGGGTTTTCAGTGTGTGGGGAATGGTTTCACTGTGTGGGGAATGGTTTCAGTGTGTGGGGAAGGGGTTTCACTGTGTGTGGAAGGTGTTTCAGTGTGGGGTGAAGGGGTTTCAGTGTGTGGGTACGGGTTTCACTGTGTGTGGAATGTGTTTCAGTGTGTGGGGAAGGGGTTTCAGTGTGTGGGGAAGTGTTTCAGTGTGTGGGGAAGGGTTTCAGTGTGTGGGGAAGGGGTTTCAGTGTGTGGGGAAGGGTTTCAATTTGTGTGGAAGGGTTTCACTGTGCGAGGAAGGTGTTTTAGTGTGTGGGGAAGGGTTTCAGTGTGTGGGGAAGGGTTTCAGTGTGTGGGGAAGGGTTTCAGTGTGTGGGGAAGGGGTTTCAGTAGGTGGGGAAGGGTTTCAGTGTGGGTGGAATGGTTTCAGTGTGTGGGGAATGGTTTCAGCGTGTGGGGAAGGGTTTTCAGTGTGTGGGGAAGGATTTCAGTGTGTGGGGAAGGGTTTCAGTGTGTGGGGAAGTGTTTCAGTGTGTGGGGAAGGGGTTTCAGTGTGTGGGGAAGTGTTTCAGTGTGAGGGTATGGGCTTCAGTGTGTGCGGAAGGGGTTTCAGTGTGTGGGGAAGGGGTTTCACTGTGTGGGGAAGGGGCTTCAGTGCGTGGGGAAGGTGTTTCAATGTTTGGGGAAGGGGTTTCAGTGTGTGGGGAATGGTTTCAGTGTGTGGCGAAAGTATTTCAGTGTGTGGGGAAGGGGTTTCAGTGTGTGGGGAAGGGGTTTCAGTGTGTGGGGAAGGGGTTTCAGTGTGTGGGGAATGGTTTCAATGTGTGGGGAAGGGTTTCAGTGTGTGGGGAATGGTTTCAGTGTGTGGGGAATGGTTTCAGCGTGTGGGGAAGGGGTTTCAGTGTGTGGAGAAGGGTTTCAGTGTGTGGGGAAGTGTTTCAGTGTGAGGGGAAGGGGTTTCAGTGTGTGGGGAAGTGTTTCAGTGTGTGGGTATGGGTTTCAGTGTGTGGAGAAGGGGTTTCAGTGTGAGGGGAAGGGGTTTCAGTGTGTGGGGAAGGGGTTTCACTGTTTGGGGAAGGGGTATCAGTGTGTGGGGAATGGTTTCAGTGTGTGGTGAAAGGATTTCAGTGTGTGGGGAAGGTGATTCAGTGTGTGGTGAAGGGGATTCTCTGTGTGGGGAAGGGGTTTCAGTGTGTGGGGAAGGGGTTTCAGTGTGTGGGGAAAGGGTTTCAGTGTGTGGGGAAGATGTTTCAGTGTGTGGGGAAGTGTTTCAGTGTGTGGGGAAGGGATTTCAGTGTGTGGGGAAGGGTTTCAGTGTGTGGGGAGGGGATTCAGTGTGTGGGGAAGGGGTGTCAGTGTGTGTGGAATGTCTTTCAGCGTGTGGGGAAGGAGTTTCAGTGTGTGGGGAAGGTTTTTCAGTATGTGGGGAAGGGGTTTCAGTGTGTGGGGAAGGGTTTCAGTGTGTGGGGAAGGGTTTCAGTGTGTGGGGAAGGTGTTTCAGTGTGTGGGGAAGGGGTTTCAGTGTGTGGGGAAGGGTTTCAGTGTGTGGGGAATGGTTTCAGTGTGTGGGGAATGGTTTCAGCGTGTGGGGAGGGGGTTTCAGTGTGTGGGGAAGATGTTTCAGTGTGTGTGGAAGGGTTTCAGTGTGTGTGGAAGGGTTTCAGTGTGTGGGGAAGGGTTTCAGTGTGTGGGGAAAGGGTTTCAGTGTGTGGGGAATGGTTTCAGTGTGTGGGGAAGGGTTTCAGTGTGTGGGGAATGGTTTCAGTGTGTGGGGAATGGTTTCAGCGTGTGGGGAAGGGGTTTCAGTGTGTGGAGAAGGGTTTCAGTGTCTCGGGAAGTGTTTCAGTGTGTGGGGAAGGGGTTACAGTGTGTGGGGAAGGGTTTCAGTGTGTGTGGAAGGGGTTCAGTGTGTGGGGAAGGGGTTTCAGTGTGTGGGGAATGGTTTCAGCTTGTGGGGAAGGGGTTCCAGGTGTGGGGAAGGATTTCAGTGTGTGGGGAAGTGTTTCAGTGTGTGGGGAAGTGTTTCAGTGTGTGGGGAAGGGGTTTCAGTGTGTGGGGAAGTGTTTCAGTGTGAGGGTATGGGTTTCAGTGTGTGGGGAAGGGGTTTCAGTGTGTGCGGAAGGGGTTTCACTGTGTGGGGATGGGTTTTCAGTGTGTGGGGAAGATGTTTCAGTGTGTGGGGACTGGGTTTCTGTGTGTGGGGAAGGGGTTTCCATGTGAGGGGAGAGGGTTTCCGTGTGTGGGGAAGGGGTTTCACTGTGTGGGGAAGGGGTTTCAGTGTGTGGGGAAGGGGTTTCAGTGTGTGGGGAATGGTTTCAGTGTGTGGGGCAAGGGTTTCAGTGTGTGGGGAAGGGGTTTCAGTGTGTGGGGAAGGGGATTCACTGTGTGAGGAAGGGGTTTCAGTGTTTGGGGAAGGGGATTCGGTGTGTGGGGACGTTGTTTCAGTGTGTGGGGAAGGGGTTTCAGTGTGTGGGGAAGGGGTTTCAGTGTGTGGGGAAGGGGTTTCAGTGCGTGGGGAATGGTTTCAGTGTGTGGGGACGGGTTTCAGTGTGTGGGGAAGGGGTTTCAGTGTGTGGGGAAGGGGTTTCACTGTGTGGGGAAGGTGTTTCAGTGTGTGGGGAAGGGGTTTCACTCTTTGGGGAAGGGGTTTCAGTGTGTGGGGAATGATTTCAGTGTGTGGTGAAAGGATTTCAGTATGTGGGGAAGGTGATTCAGTGTGTGGAGAAGGGGATTCTCTGTGTGGGGAAGGGGTTTCAGTGTGTGGGGAAGGGGTTTCAGATTGTGGGGAAGGGGTTTCAGTGTGTGGGGAATGGTTTCAGTGTGTGGGGAAGGGTTTCAGTGTGTGGGGAATGGTTTCAGTGTGTGGGGAATGGTTTCAGCATGTGGGGAAGGGGTTTCACTACGTGTGGAATGTGTTTCAGTGTGTGGGGAAGGGGTTTCAGTGTGTGGGGAAGGGTTTCAGTGTTTGGGGAAGGGTTTCAGTGTGTGGGGAAGGGGTTTCAGTGTGTGGGGAAGGGTTTCAGTGTGTGGGGAATGGTTTCAGTGTGTGGGGAAGGTGTTTCAGTGTGTGGGGAAGGGGATTCAGTGTGTGGGGAAGTGTTTCAATGTGTGGCGAAAGGATTTCTGTGTGTGGGGAAGGTGATTCAGTGTGTGGGGAAGGGGATTCTCCGTGTGGGGAAGGGGTTTCATTGTGTGGGGAAGGGGTTTCAGTGTGTGGGGAAGGGGTTTCAGTGTGTGGGGAATGGTTTCAGCGTGTGGGGAACGGGTTTCACTGTGTGGGTAAGGGGTTTCAGTGTGTGGGTAAGGGGTTTCAGTGTGTGTGGAAGGGGTTTCAATGTGTGGGGAATGGTTTCAGTGTGTGGGGAAGGGGTTTCAGTGTGTGTGGAAGGGGTTTCAGTGTGTGGGGAATGTGGTTCAGTGTGCGGGGAAGGGGTTTCAGTGTGTGGGGAATGGTTTCAGTGTGTGGGGAAGGGGTTTCAGTGTGTGGGGAAGGGGTTTCAGTGTGTGGGGAAAGGTTTCAGTGTGTGGGGAAGGGGTTTCAGTGTGTGGGGAAGGGGTTTCACTGTGTGTGGAAGGTGTTTCAGTGTGGGGTGAAGGGGTTTCAGTGTGTGGGGAGTGGTTTCACTGTGTGTGGAATGTGTTTCAGTGTGTGGGGCAGGGGTTTCAGTGTGTGGGGAAGGGTTTCAGTGTGTGGGGAAGGGTTTCAGTGTGTGGGGAAGGGGTTTCAGTGTGTGGGGAAGGGTTTCAGTGTGTGGGGAAGGGTTTCACTGTGCGGGGAAGGTGTTTCAGTGTGTGGGGAAGTGTTTCAGTGTATGGGGAAGGGGTTTCAGTATGTGGGGAAGGGGTTTCAGTATGTGGGGAAGGGTTTCAGTGTGTGGGGAATGGTTTCAGTGTGTGGGGAATGGTTTCAGCTTGTGGGGAAGGGGTTCCAGTGTGTGGGGAAGGATTTCAGTGTGT
Organism: Heterodontus francisci; assembly: GCF_036365525.1. NCBI lineage: Eukaryota > Metazoa > Chordata > Chondrichthyes > Heterodontiformes > Heterodontidae > Heterodontus > Heterodontus francisci. The sequence goes on along the minus strand of NW_027141640.1, from coordinate 6,684 downwards.
GGGGAAGGGTTTCAGTGTATGGGGAAGTGTTTCAGTGTGTGGGGAAGGGGTTTCACTGTGTGGGGAAGGGGTTTCAGTGTATGGGGAAGGGGTTTCACTCTTTGGGGAAGGGGTTTCAGTGTGTGGGGAATGGTTTCAGTGTGTGGGGAAGGGGATTCTGTGTGTGGAGAAGGGGATTCTCTGTGTGGGGAAGGGGTTTCAGTGAGTCGGGAAGGGGTTTCAGAGTGTGGGGAAGGGATTTCAGTGTGTGGGGAATGGTTTCAGTGTGTGGGGATGGGTTTCAGTGTGTGGGGAATGGTTTCAGTGTGTGGGGAATGGTTTCAGCATGTGGGGAAGGGGTTTCAGTGCGTGGGGAAGGATTTCAGTGTATGGGGAGGGGTTTCACTATGTGTGGAATGTGTTTCAGTGTGTGGGGAAGGGGTTTCTGTGTGTGGGGAAGGGTTTCAGTGTTTGGGGAAGGGTTTCAGTGTGTGGGGAAGGGGTTTCAGTGTGTGGGGAAGGGTTTCAGTGTGTGGGGAATGGTTTCAGTGTGTGGGGAAGGTGTTTCAGTGTGTGGGGAAGGGGATTCAGTGTGTGGGGAAGTGTTTCAATGTGTGGCGAAAGGATTTCTGTGTGTGGGGAAGGTGATTCAGTGTGTGGGGAAGGGGATTCTCTGTGTGGGGAAGGGGTTTCATTGTGTGGGGAATGGGTTTCAGTGTGTGGGGAAGGGGTTTCAGTGTGTGGGGAATGGTTTCAGCGTGTGGGGAACGGGTTTCAGTGTGTGGGTAAGGGGTTTCAGTGTGTGTGGAAGGGGTTTCAATGTGTGGGGAATGGTTTCAGTGTGTGGGGAAGGGGTTTCAGTGTGTGTGGAAGGGGTTTCAGTTTGTGGGGAATGTGGTTCAGTGTGTGGGGAAGGGCTTTCAGTGTGTGGGGAATGTTTTCAGTGTGTGGGGAAGGGGTTTCAGTGTGTGGGGAAGGGGTTTCAGTGTGTGGGGAAAGGTTTCAGTGTGTGGGGAAGGGGTTTCAGTGTGTGGGGAAGGTGTTTCACTGTGTGTGGAAGGTGTTTCAGTGTGGGGTGAAGGGGTTTCAGTGTATGGGGAGGGGTTTCACTGTGTGTGGAATGTGTTTCAGTGTGTGGGGCAGGGGTTTCAGTGTGTGGGGAAGGGTTTCAGTGTGTGGGGAAGGGGTTTCAGTGTGTGGGGAAGGGGTTTCAGTGTGTGGGGAAGGGTTTCAGTGTGTGGGGAAGGGTTTCACTGTGCGGGGAAGGTGTTTCAGTGTGTGGGGAAGGGTTTCAGTGTATGGGGAAGGGGTTTCAGTATGTGGGGAAGGGGTTTCAGTATGTGGGGAAGGGTTTCAGTGTGTGGGGAATGGTTTCAGTGTGTGGGGAATGGTTTCAGCTTGTGGGGAAGGGGTTCCAGTGTGTGGGGAAGTATTTCAGTGTGTGGGGAAGGGTTTCAGTGTGTGGGGAAGTGTTTCAGTGTGTGGGGAAGGGGTTTCAGTGTGTGGGGAAGTGTTTCAGTGTGTGGGTATGGGTTTCAGTGTGTGGGGAATGGTTTCAGTGTGTGGGGAAGGGGTTTCAGTGTGTGGGGAAGGTGTTTCACTGTGTGGGGCGGGGTTTCAGTGTGTGGGGTAGGGGTTTCAGTGTGTAGGGTCGGGGTTTCAGTGTGTGGGGAAGGGTTTCAGTTTGTGGGGAAGTGGTTTCAGTGTGTGCGGAAGGGGTTTCACTGTGTGGGGATGGGTTTTCATTGTGTGGGGAAGATGTTTCAGTGTGTGGGGACTGGGTTTCTGTGTGTGGGGAAGGGGATTCACTGTGTGAGGAAGGGGTTTCACTGTTTGGGGAAGGGGATTCGGTGTGTGGGGACGTTGTTTCAGTGTGTGGGGAAGGGGTTTCAGTGTGTGGGGAAGGGGTTTCAGTGTGTGGGGAAGGGGTTTCAGTGCGTGGGGAATGGTTTCAGTGTGTGGGGACGGGTTTCAGTGTGTGGGGAAGGGGTTTCAGTGTGTGGGGAAGGGGTTTCACTGTGTGGGGAAGGTGTTTCAGTGTGTGGGGAAGGGGTTTCACTCTTTGGGGAAGGGGTTTCAGTGTGTGGGGAATGATTTCAGTGTGTGGTGAAAGGATTTCTGTTTGTGGGGAAGGTGATTCAGTGTGTTGAGAAGGGGATTCTCTGTGTGGGGAAGGGGTTTCAGTGTGTCGGGAAGGGGTTTCAGAGTGTGGGGAAGGGGTTTCAGTGTGTGGGGAATGGTTTCAGTGTGTGGGGAAGGGTTTCAGTGTGTGGGGAATGGTTTCAGTGTGTGGGGAATGGTTTCAGCATGTGGGGAAGGGGTGTCAGTGCGTGGGGAAGGATTTCAGTGTGTGGGGAGGGGTTTCACTCCGTGTGGAATGTGTTTCAGTGTGTGGGGAAGGGGTTTCAGTGTGTGGGGAAGGGTTTCAGTGTTTGGGGAAGGGTTTCAGTGTGTGGGGAAGGGGTTTCAGTGTGTGGGGAAGGGTTTCAGTGTGTGGGGAATGGTTTCAGTGTGTGGGGAAGGTGTTTCAGTGTGTGGGGAAGGGGATTCAGTGTGTGGGGAAGTGTTTCAATGTGTGGCGAAAGGATTTCTGTGTGTGGGGAAGGTGATTCAGTGTGTGGGGAAGGGGATTCTCCGTGTGGGGAAGGGGTTTCATTGTGTGGGGAAGGGGTTTCAGTGTGTGGGGAAGGGGTTTCAGTGTGTGGGGAATGGTTTCAGCGTGTGGGGAACGGGTTTCACTGTGTGGGTAAGGGGTTTCAGTGTGTGTGGAAGGGGTTTCAATGTGTGGGGAATGGTTTCAGTGTGTGGGGAAGGGGTTTCAGTGTGTGTGGAAGGGGTTTCAGTGTGTGTGGAATGTGGTTCAGTGTGTGGGGAAGGGGTTTCAGTGTGTGGGGAATGGTTTCAGTGTGTGGGGAAGGGGTTTCAGTGTGTGGGGAAGGGGTTTCAGTGTGTGGGGAAAGGTTTCAGTGTGTGGGGAAGGGGTTTCAGTGTGTGGGGAAGGGGTTTCACTGTGTGTGGAAGGTGTTTCAGTGTGGGGTGAAGGGGTTTCAGTGTGTGGGGAGTGGTTTCACTGTGTGTGGAATGTGTTTCAGTGTGTGGGGCAGGGGTATCAGTGTGTGGGGAAGGGTTTCAGTGTGTGGGGAAGGGTTTCAGTGTGTGGGGAAGGGGTTTCAGTGTGTGGGGAAGGGTTTCAGTGTGTGGGGAAGGGTTCCACTGTGCGGGGAATGTGTTTCAGTGTGTGGGGAAGGGTTTCAGTGTATGGGGAAGGGGTTTCAGTATGTGGGGAAGGGGTTTCAGTATGTGGGGAAGGGTTTCAGTGTGTGGGGAATGGTTTCAGTGTGTGGGGAATGGTTTCAGCTTGTGGGGAAGGGGTTCCAGTGTGTGGGGAAGGATTTCAGTGTGTGGGGAAGGGTTTCAGTGTGTGGGGAAGTGTTTCAGTGTGTGGGGAAGGGGTTTCACTGTGTGGGGAAGGGGTTTCAGTGTGTGGGGAAGGGGTTTCACTCTTTGGGGAAGGGGTTTCAGTGTGTGGGGAATGGTTTCAGTGTGTGGTGAAAGGATTTCAGTATGTGGGGAAGGTGATTCTGTGTGTGGAGAAGGGGATTCTCTGTGTGGGGAAGGGGTTTCAGTGAGTCGGGAAGGGGTTTCAGAGTGTGGGGAAGGGGTTTCAGTGTGTGGGGAATGGTTTCAGTGTGTGGGGAAGGGTTTCAGTGTGTGGGGAATGGTTTCAGTGTGTGGGGAATGGTTTCAGCATGTGGGGAAGGGGTTTCAGTGCGTGGGGAAGGATTGCAGTGTATGGGGAGGGGTTTCACTATGTGTGGAATGTGTTTCAGTGTGTGGGGAAGGGGTTTCAGTGTGTGGGGAAGGGTTTCAGTGTTTGGGGAAGGGTTTCAGTGTGTGGGGAAGGGGTTTCAGTGTGTGGGGAAGGGTTTCAGTGTGTGGGGAATGGTTTCAGTGTGTGGGGAAGGGGATTCAGTGTGTGGGGAAGTGTTTCAATGTGTGGCGAAAGGATTTCTGTGTGTGGGGAAGGTGATTCAGTGTGTGGGGAAGGGGATTCTCTGTGTGGGGAAGGGGTTTCATTGTGTGGGGAATGGGTTTCAGTGTGTGGGGAAGGGGTTTCAGTGTGTGGGGAATGGTTTCAGCGTGTGGGGAACGGGTTTCAGTGTGTGGGTAAGGGGTTTCAGTGTGTGTGGAAGGGGTTTCAATGTGTGGGGAATGGTTTCAGTGTGTGGGGAAGGGGTTTCAGTGTGTGTGGAAGGGGTTTCAGTTTGTGGGGAATGTGGTTCAGTGTGTGGGGAAGGGGTTTCAGTGTGTGGGGAATGGTTTCAGTGTGTGGGGAAGGGGTTTCAGTGTGTGGGGAAGGGGTTTCAGTGTGTGGGGAAAGGTTTCAGTGTGTGGGGAAGGGGTTTCAGTGTGTGGGGAAGGTGTTTCACTGTGTGTGGAAGGTGTTTCAGTGTGGGGTGAAGGGGTTTCAGTGTGTGGGGAGGGGTTTCACTGTGTGTGGAATGTGTTTCAGTGTGTGGGCAGGGGTTTCAGTGTGTGGGGAAGGGTTTCAGTGTGTGGGGAAGGGTTTCAGTGTGTGGGGAAGGGGTTTCAGTGTGTGGGCAAGGGTTTCAGTGTGTGGGGAAGGGTTTCACTGTGCGGGGAAGGTGTTTCAGTGTGTGGGGAAGGGTTTCAGTGTATGGGGAAGGGGTTTCAGTATGTGGGGAAGGGGTTTCAGTATGTGGGGAAGGGTTTCAGTGTGTGGGGAATGGTTTCAGTGTGTGGGGAATGGTTTCAGCTTGTGGGGAAGGGGTTCCAGTGTGTGGGGAAGTATTTCAGTGTGTGGGGAAGGGTTTCAGTGTGTGGGGAAGTGTTGCAGTGTGTGGGGAAGGGGTTTCAGTGTGTGGGGAAGTGTTTCAGTGTGTGGGTATGGGTTTCAGTGTGTGGGGAAGGGTTTCAGTGTGTGGGGAAGGAGTTTCAGTGTGTGGGGAAGGTGTTTCACTGTGTGGGGCGGGGTTTCAGTGTGTGGGGTAGGGGTTTCAGTGTGTAGGGTCGGGGTTTCAGTGTGTGGGGAAGGGTTTCAGTTTGTGGGGAAGTGGTTTCAGTGTGTGCGGAAGGGGTTTCACTGTGTGGGGATGGGTTTTCATTGTGTGGGGAAGATGTTTCAGTGTGTGGGGACTGGGTTTCTGTGTGTGGGGAAGGGGATTCACTGTGTGAGGAAGGGGTTTCAGTGTTTGGGGAAGGGGGATTCGGTGTGTGGGGACGTTGTTTCAGTGTGTGGGGAAGGGGTTTCAGTGTGTGGGGAAGGGGTTTCAGTGTGTGGGGGAAGGGGTTTCAGTGCGTGGGGAATGGTTTCAGTGTGTGGGGACGGGTTTCAGTGTGTGGGGAAGGGGTTTCAGTGTGTGGGGAAGGGGTTTCACTGTGTGGGGAAGGTGTTTCAGTGTGTGGGGAAGGGGTTTCACTCTTTGGGGAAGGGGTTTCAGTGTGTGGGGAATGATTTCAGTGTGTGGTGAAAGGATTTCAGTTTGTGGGGAAGGTGATTCAGTGTGTTGAGAAGGGGATTCTCTGTGTGGGGAAGGGGTTTCAGTGTGTCGGGAAGGGGTTTCAGAGTGTGGGGAAGGGGTTTCAGTGTGTGGGGAATGGTATCAGTGTGTGGGGAAGGGGTTTCAGTGTGTGGGGAATGGTTTCAGTGTGTGGGGAATGGTTTCAGCATGTGGGAAGGGGTGTCAGTGCGTGGGGAAGGATTTCAGTGTGTGGGGAGGGGTTTCACTCCGTGTGGGAATGTGTTTCAGTGTGTGGGGAAGGGGTTTCAGTGTGTGGGGAAGGGTTTCAGTGTTTGGGGAAGGGTTTCAGTGTGTGGGAAGGGGTTTCAGTGTGTGGGGGAAGGGTTTTAGTGTGTGGGGAATGGTTTCAGTGTGTGGGGAAGGTGTTTCAGTGTGTGGGGAAGGGGATTCAGTGTGTGGGGAAGTGTTTCAATGTGTGGCGAAAGGATTTCTGTGTGTGGGGATGGTGATTCAGTGTGTGGGGAAGGGGATTCTCCGTGTGGGGAAGGGGTTTCATTTTGTGGGGAAGGGGTTTCAGTGTGTGGGGAAGGGGTTTCAGTGTGTGGGGAATGGTTTCAGCGTGTGGGGAACGGGTTTCACTGTGTGGGTAAGGGGTTTCAGTGTGTGTGGAAGGGGTTTCAATGTGTGGGGAATGGTTTCAGTGTGTGGGGAAGGGGTTTCAGTGTGTGTGGAAGGGGTTTCAGTGTGTGGGGTATGTGGTTCAGTGTGTGGGAAGGGGTTTCAGTGTGTGGGGAATGGTTTCAGTGTGTGGGGAAGGGGTTTCAGTGTGTGGGGAAGGGGTTTCAGTGTGTGGGGAAAGGTTTCAGTGTGTGGGGAAGGGGTTTCAGTGTGTGGGGAAGGGGTTTCACTGTGTGTGGAAGGTGTTTCAGTGTGGGGTGAAGGGGTTTCAGTGTGTGGGGGAGTGGTTTCACTGTGTGTGGAATGTGTTTCAGTGTGTGGGGCAGGGGTTTCAGTGTGTGGGGAAGGGTTTCAGTGTGTGGGGAAGGGTTTCAGTGTGTGGGGAAGGGGTTTCAGTGTGTGGGGAAGGGTTTCAGTGTGTGGGGAAGGGTTCCACTGTGCGGGGAATGTGTTTCAGTGTGTGGGGAAGGGTTTCAGTGTATGGGGAAGGGGTTTCAGAATGTGGGGAAGGGGTTTCAGTATGTGGGGAAGGGTTTCAGTGTGA